>NC_091285.1:396278710-396507225 GCF_032444005.1 Ranitomeya imitator | reverse complement strand
GTTTAATTCAGCGTGTGCAAGGAGCAAAATTAAATAGAGCAACCTTTGACTTGTGCATCATTAATGCTGTTCAAGGTGTGGCTCTTGTACCTTGCAACACCTGAGGGGGGGGTTAAAGGTAACCTTTGAAATTGGTTCAACTAGGCTTCGGCCTACACTCTGCTCCTCTACTCCTCCTGCTGACCCTGGGCTCAAACAACGCCAGTTTCTGCCCGGAAATGCTAGCTGCACAGAGAAAAACACCAGCCAATGTGTTAGTGGGGTTCAGCACCGCCAGCTGTTCCCCTGCTGTGTAGTCGGCAACGTGTCCAGCACAAGCCACGCTGGCACAACAGAACAAAAGCTGCCACCAGTGCAGGCTGCGGCCTACACTTTGCTCCTCTCCTCCTCCTCCTGCTGACCCTGGGCTCTAACACCGCTAGTTTTTGCCCGGACATGCAATGTGCACAGAGAAAAACACCAGTCAATGTGTCAGTGGGGTTCAGCAACGCCAGCTGTTCCCCTGCTGTGTAGCTTGCAACGTGACCTGCAAACGCCACGCAGGCACATGAACTGAAATTGAAGGGAGCCTGCCCCCCACCCACAGGTGTTTCTATGTATAACAGCCACCTTGTACAGCAGTACTGCTGCATTTGTACAAGGTGGCTGACTTTTTCTCCTTGCACACGTGGAACTCAACAAGTACAAAATGTGTCTCATTACAGACCATTACAATGTCCCTGAGGTGTGACTTTCCTTTTTAATGACACGCAGCACCCCCATTGTTAGCGCTGCCCGTCTCCTGACATCATTGGTTGGCTGGCTGTGCCTGTGCGTCCCCCCTGTCCGACACAACGCCCCCCGTTGTCTCATATATTTTGACTGCGAGGGTGTGATTGATGGGCACGAGCAGTGCATATGTTCCCCTGTTTTCACTCCCCTCCTTCCGCCTTCTTCTGACTGTGCGGCCTCATGGCCGCGGCATGCGATAAGGGATCAGCTGAGGCCGCCCAGTCTGAAGCAGGTGTAAGGACATGTGTGAGCGGCGAACATATTTACTGCACAAGGCCACGAATCCCAGCACCGCAGTGTGACTTTAGGAAAAGCCACTATGGGTCTGGGATTTATGGCCATCGTTAACCGCACCGGCCAACATGAAATGAGGTCATGAGACGGCCTGCACTAACAGGGTATTGCCAAGGGATAACACAATAGCGCAGACTCCTGTACAGCAAATAACAACGCTCAGGAATCTGCGCCCAGTACCTAGGTGCAAATTTTGACACCTGTGCTGCGTCTCGTTAAAAAGACAAGTCACGCCTCCACAACTGTTTGACAGTATAATGGGCTAAATAGTGTACGTGTTTAATTCAGCGTGTGCAAGGAGCAAAATTAAATAGAGCAACCTTTGACTTGTGCATCATTAATGCTGTTCAAGGTGTGGCTCTTGTACCTTGCAACACCTGAGGGGGGGGGTTAAAGGTAACCTTTGAAATTGGTTCAACTAGGCTTCGGCCTACACTCTGCTCCTCTACTCCTCCTGCTGACCCTGGGCTCAAACACCGCTAGTTTTTGCCCGGAAATGCTAGCTGCACAGAGAAAAACACCAGCCAATGTGTTAGTGGGGTTCAGCACCGCCAGCTGTTCCCCCGCTGTGTAGCCGGCATCGTGTCCAGCACAAGCCACGCTGGCACAACCGACCAAAAGCTGCCACCAGTGCAGGCTTCGGCCTACACTTTGCTCCTCTCCTCCTCCTCCTGCTGACCCTGGGCTCTAACACCGCTAGTTTTTGCCCGGACATGCAATCTGCACAGAGAAAAACACCAGTCAATGTGTCAGTGGGGTTCAGCAACGCCAGCTGTTCCCCTGCTGTGTAGCTTGCAACGTGACCTGCAAACGCCACGCAGGCACATGAACTGAAATTGAAGGGAGCCTGCCCCCCACCCACAGGTGTTTCTATGTATAACAGCCACCTTGTACAGCAGTACTGCTGCATTTGTACGAGGTGGCTGACTTTTTCTCCTTGCCCACGTGGAACTCAACACGTACAAAATGTGTCTCATTAGAGACCATTACAATGTCCCTGAGGTGTGACTTTCCTTTGTAATGACACGCAGCACCACCCTTGTTAGCGCTGCCCGTCTTTTGACATCATTGGTTAGCTGGCTGCGCCTGTGCATCTCCCCTGCTCGAAACAACGGCCCTCGGTGTCTTATTTTTTTGGACAGCGAGGGTGTGATTGATGGGCATGTGCAGTGCATATGTTTGCCTGTGTTCACTCATCTCCTTCCGCCTTCTTCAGACTGGGTGTCCTCATGGCCTCGGCAGGCGATAAGGGATCAGATGAGGCCGTCCAGTCTGAAGCAGGTGTAAGGACATGTGTGAGCGGCAAACATATTTACTGCACCAGGGCACGAATCCCAGCACCGCAGTGTGATTTTTTAAAAACACACTGTGGGTCTGGGATTCATGTCCATCGCTAACCGCAACGGCCAACATGAAATGAGGTCATAAGACAGGAAGCGCTCACAGCGCATGGCCAAAGGATCACAAGAGCGCAGACTCCTGTACAGCAACTAACAACGCTCAGGAAGCTGCGCCCATGCAAAAAGGTGTTGTTTTCGACACCTGTGCTGCTTTTCTTTAAAAAGACAAGTCACGCCTCCACTACTGTTAAACAGTATAATGGGCTAAATAGTCTACGTGTTGCATTCAGCTTGTGCAAGTAGACAAATTAATAGAGCAACCTTTTACTTGTGCAGCATTAATGCTGCAGAAGGAGTGGCTCTTGTTCTTTGTAACACCTGAGGGGGGGTTAAAGGTAACCTTTGAAATTGGTTCAACTAGGCTTCGGCCTACACTCTGCTCCTCTCCTCCTCCTGCTGACCCTGGGCTCTAACAACGCTAGTTTTTGCCCGGAAATGCTAGCTGCACAGAGAAAAACACCAGCCAATGTGTTAGTGGGGTTCAGCAACGCCAGCTGTTCCCCCGCTGTGTAGCCGGCATCGTGTCCAGCACAAGCCACGCTGGCACAACCGACCAAAAGCTGCCACCAGTGCAGGCTTCGGCCTACACTTTGCTCCTCTCCTCCTCCTCCTGCTGACCCTGGGCTCAAACACCGCTAGTTTTTGCCCGGAAATGCTAGCTGCACAGAGAAAAACACCAGCCAATGTGTTAGTGGGGTTCAGCACCGCCAGCTGTTCCCCTGCTGTGCAGCTTGCAACGTGACCTGCAAACGCCACGCAGGCACATGAACTGAAATTGAAGGGAGCCTGGCCCCCACCCCCAGGTGTTTCTATGTATAACAGCCACCTTGTACAGCAGTACTGCTGCATTTGTACAAGGTGGCTGATGTTTTCTCCTTGCCCACGTGGAACTCAACACGTACAAAATGTGTCTCTTTGAGACCATTCCACTGTCCCTGAGGTGTGACTTTCCTTTCTAATGATACGCAGCACCCCCCTTGGTAGCGCTTCCCGTCTTCTGACATCATTGGTTGGCTACTTGCGCCTGTTCGTCCGCCCTGCCTGAATATAATGCTCCTCGTTGTCTTAATTATTTTGACTGCGAGGGTGTGATTGATGGGCACGAGCAGTGCATATCTTCGCCTGTCTTAACTCATCTCCTTCAGCCTTCTTCAGACTGTGCAGCCTCATGGCCGCGGCATGCGAGAAGGGATCAGCAGAGGCCGCCCAGTCTGAAGCAGGTGTAAGGACGTGTGTGAGCGGCCAAAATATTTACTGCTCAAGGCCACGAATCCCAGCACCGCAGTGTGGCTTTATGAAAAGACACTGTGGGTCTGGGATTTATGGCCATCGTTAACCGCACCGGCCAACATGAAATGATGTCATAAGATGGGCAGCGCTAACAGGGCATTGCCAAGGGATAACACAAGAGCGCAGACTCCTGTACAGCAAATAACAACGCTCAGGAAGCTGCTCCAAGCACCAAGGCGTTATTTTGGACACCTGTGCTGCGTCTCATCAAAAAACCAAGTCACGCATCCACTACAGTTTGACTGTAGAATGGGGTAAATTGTGTATGTCTTTCATTCAGCGTGTGCAAGTAGACAAATTAATAGAGCAACCTTTCACTTGTGCAGCATTAATACTGCACAAGGTGTGTCTCTTGTACTTTGTAACACCTGAGGGGGGGGTTAAAGGTTTCCTTTGAAATTGGTTCAACTAAGCTTCGGCCTACACTCTGCTCCTCTCCTCCTCCTCCTGCTTCAACACGGGCTCTAACATCGCTAGTTTTTGCCCGCAAGTGCTAGCTGCACAGAGAAAAACACACGCCATTGTGTTAGTGGGGTTCAGCAACGCCAGCTGTTCCCCCAGTGTGTAGCCGGCAAAGTGTCCTGCAAACGCAACGCAGACACAAAGCTGCCTCCAGTGCAGGCTTCGGCCTACACTCATCTCCCCCTGCTTACCCTTTGCTCCAACACCGCTAGTTGGGGCTCTAGGAAGACAATCTTTAATAGGCAAGGCAACGCATCCGGGTTCCAGCACCGCCAGCTGGTTCTCGGCAGTGTTCTTGTCACAGGTACTCCCTCGTGCCAAGCCTGGTTTCAGCACCGTCAGCTGTTTCCGGGTTGTGTCAAGCTCACTGAGACACCTATGCTTGCCTCGTCGTGGTGCGGTCGGGTTAGCCAACTCCAGGGTGCCTCCAGTTTAGGAGCTTCCTATGTGGGCTGCGTGAACTGGTAGTCAAGGCTGGTTCTGTAGTGCCAGTAGGCCCAGCTCCCCCTGTAGGACTGTTGGGGTTCGGTAACTGCGGCTGCCTCGCGGCCTAGCTGTTCTCTCCTCTCCTGTGGGCCTTGGGGTCCACCACCTGGTTCCAGCACCGTCAGCTGGTTCCGGGCCGAGCCTTTGGCTTAGGTGCCTCCTCCTGGGTATCCGAGTTCCGCCAACGCCAGGCGGTCCTTGGTAGTGCTTTTAAGCGCGGGCACCTACAGCTTAGTAACCGGGTTCCAGCACCGTCAGCTGGTCCTCGGTCGTGCCATTGGCTCTTGCACACTGGGGCAACGCATCCGGGTTCCAGCACCGCCAGCTGGTTCTCGGCAGTGTTTTTGTCACAGGTACTCCCTCGTGCCAAGCCTGGTTTCAGCACCGTCAGCTGTTTCCGGGTTGTGTCAAGCTCACTGAGACACCTATGCTTGCCTCGTCGTGGTGCGGTCGGGTTAGCCAACTCCAGGGTGCCTCCAGTTTAGGAGCTTCCTATGTGGGCTGCGTGAACTGGTAGTCAAGGCTGGTTCTGTAGTGCCAGTAGGCCCAGCTCCCCCTGTAGGACTGTTGGGGTTCGGTAACTGCGGCTGCCTCGCGGCCTAGCTGTTCTCTCCTCTCCTGTGGGCCTTGGGGTCCACCACCTGGTTCCAGCACCGTCAGCTGGTTCCGGGCCGAGCCTTTGGCTTAGGTGCCTCCTCCTGGGTATCCGAGTTCCGCCAACGCCAGGCGGTCCTTGGTAGTGCTTTTAAGCGCGGGCACCTACAGCTTAGTAACCGGGTTCCAGCACCGTCAGCTGGTCCTCGGTCGTGCCATTGGCTCTTGCACACTGGGGCAACGCATCCGGGTTCCAGCACCGCCAGCTGGTTCTCGGCAGTGTTTTTGTCACAGGTACTCCCTCGTGCCAAGCCTGGTTTCAGCACCGTCAGCTGTTTCCGGGTTGTGTCAAGCTCACTGAGACACCTATGCTTGCCTCGTCGTGGTGCGGTCGGGTTAGCCAACTCCAGGGTGCCTCCAGTTTAGGAGCTTCCTATGTGGGCTGCGTGAACTGGTAGTCAAGGCTGGTTCTGTAGTGCCAGTAGGCCCAGCTCCCCCTGTAGGACTGTTGGGGTTCGGTAACTGCGGCTGCCTCGCGGCCTAGCTGTTCTCTCCTCTCCTGTGGGCCTTGGGGTCCACCACCTGGTTCCAGCACCGTCAGCTGGTTCCGGGCCGAGCCTTTGGCTTAGGTGCCTCCTCCTGGGTATCCGAGTTCCGCCAACGCCAGGCGGTCCTTGGTAGTGCTTTTAAGCGCGGGCACCTACAGCTTAGTAACCGGGTTCCAGCACCGTCAGCTGGTCCTCGGTCGTGCCATTGGCTCTTGCACACTGGGGCAACGCATCCGGGTTCCAGCACCGCCAGCTGGTTCTCGGCAGTGTTTTTGTCACAGGTACTCCCTCGTGCCAAGCCTGGTTTCAGCACCGTCAGCTGTTTCCGGGTTGTGTCAAGCTCACTGAGACACCTATGCTTGCCTCGTCGTGGTGCGGTCGGGTTAGCCAACTCCAGGGTGCCTCCAGTTTAGGAGCTTCCTATGTGGGCTGCGTGAACTGGTAGTCAAGGCTGGTTCTGTAGTGCCAGTAGGCCCAGCTCCCCCTGTAGGACTGTTGGGGTTCGGTAACTGCGGCTGCCTCGCGGCCTAGCTGTTCTCTCCTCTCCTGTGGGCCTTGGGGTCCACCACCTGGTTCCAGCACCGTCAGCTGGTTCCGGGCCGAGCCTTTGGCTTAGGTGCCTCCTCCTGGGTATCCGAGTTCCGCCAACGCCAGGCGGTCCTTGGTAGTGCTTTTAAGCGCGGGCACCTACAGCTTAGTAACCGGGTTCCAGCACCGTCAGCTGGTCCTCGGTCGTGCCATTGGCTCTTGCACACTGGGGCAACGCATCCGGGTTCCAGCACCGCCAGCTGGTTCTCGGCAGTGTTTTTGTCACAGGTACTCCCTCGTGCCAAGCCTGGTTTCAGCACCGTCAGCTGTTTCCGGGTTGTGTCAAGCTCACTGAGACACCTATGCTTGCCTCGTCGTGGTGCGGTCGGGTTAGCCAACTCCAGGGTGCCTCCAGTTTAGGAGCTTCCTATGTGGGCTGCGTGAACTGGTAGTCAAGGCTGGTTCTGTAGTGCCAGTAGGCCCAGCTCCCCCTGTAGGACTGTTGGGGTTCGGTAACTGCGGCTGCCTCGCGGCCTAGCTGTTCTCTCCTCTCCTGTGGGCCTTGGGGTCCACCACCTGGTTCCAGCACCGTCAGCTGGTTCCGGGCCGAGCCTTTGGCTTAGGTGCCTCCTCCTGGGTATCCGAGTTCCGCCAACGCCAGGCGGTCCTTGGTAGTGCTTTTAAGCGCGGGCACCTACAGCTTAGTAACCGGGTTCCAGCACCGTCAGCTGGTCCTCGGTCGTGCCATTGGCTCTTGCACACTGGGGCAACGCATCCGGGTTCCAGCACCGCCAGCTGGTTCTCGGCAGTGTTTTTGTCACAGGTACTCCCTCGTGCCAAGCCTGGTTTCAGCACCGTCAGCTGTTTCCGGGTTGTGTCAAGCTCACTGAGACACCTATGCTTGCCTCGTCGTGGTGCGGTCGGGTTAGCCAACTCCAGGGTGCCTCCAGTTTAGGAGCTTCCTATGTGGGCTGCGTGAACTGGTAGTCAAGGCTGGTTCTGTAGTGCCAGTAGGCCCAGCTCCCCCTGTAGGACTGTTGGGGTTCGGTAACTGCGGCTGCCTCGCGGCCTAGCTGTTCTCTCCTCTCCTGTGGGCCTTGGGGTCCACCACCTGGTTCCAGCACCGTCAGCTGGTTCCGGGCCGAGCCTTTGGCTTAGGTGCCTCCTCCTGGGTATCCGAGTTCCGCCAACGCCAGGCGGTCCTTGGTAGTGCTTTTAAGCGCGGGCACCTACAGCTTAGTAACCGGGTTCCAGCACCGTCAGCTGGTCCTCGGTCGTGCCATTGGCTCTTGCACACTGGGGCAACGCATCCGGGTTCCAGCACCGCCAGCTGGTTCTCGGCAGTGTTTTTGTCACAGGTACTCCCTCGTGCCAAGCCTGGTTTCAGCACCGTCAGCTGTTTCCGGGTTGTGTCAAGCTCACTGAGACACCTATGCTTGCCTCGTCGTGGTGCGGTCGGGTTAGCCAACTCCAGGGTGCCTCCAGTTTAGGAGCTTCCTATGTGGGCTGCGTGAACTGGTAGTCAAGGCTGGTTCTGTAGTGCCAGTAGGCCCAGCTCCCCCTGTAGGACTGTTGGGGTTCGGTAACTGCGGCTGCCTCGCGGCCTAGCTGTTCTCTCCTCTCCTGTGGACCTTGGGGTCCACCACCTGGTTCCAGCACCGTCAGCTGGTTCCGGGCCGAGCCTTTGGCTTAGGTGCCTCCTCCTGGGTATCCGAGTTCCGCCAACGCCAGGCGGTCCTTGGTAGTGCTTTTAAGCGCGGGCACCTACAGCTTAGTAACCGGGTTCCAGCACCGTCAGCTGGTCCTCGGTCGTGCCATTGGCTCTTGCACACTGGGGCAACGCATCCGGGTTCCAGCACCGCCAGCTGGTTCTCGGCAGTGTTTTTGTCACAGGTACTCCCTCGTGCCAAGCCTGGTTTCAGCACCGTCAGCTGTTTCCGGGTTGTGTCAAGCTCACTGAGACACCTATGCTTGCCTCGTCGTGGTGCGGTCGGGTTAGCCAACTCCAGGGTGCCTCCAGTTTAGGAGCTTCCTATGTGGGCTGCGTGAACTGGTAGTCAAGGCTGGTTCTGTAGTGCCAGTAGGCCCAGCTCCCCCTGTAGGACTGTTGGGGTTCGGTAACTGCGGCTGCCTCGCGGCCTAGCTGTTCTCTCCTCTCCTGTGGACCTTCGGGTCCACCACCTGGTTCCAGCACCGTCAGCTGGTTCTCGGCAGTGTCTTTTGCTCTTGTACCTTCTGCTCCCCATCCTGGTTCCAGTACCGTCAGCTGGTTCCGGGCAGAGCCTTTGGCTTAGGTGCCTCCTTCTGGGTATCCAAGTTCCACCAACGTCAGGTGGTCCTTGGTAGTGCTTTCAGGCACGGGTACCTCCTGCTTAGTAACCGGGTTCCAGTAACGTCAGCTGGTCCTCGGTAGTTCCATTGGCTCTTGGACCTTCGGCTACCCATCCGGGTTCCAGTACCGTCAGCTGGTTCTCGGCAGTGTCTTTTGCTCTTGTACCTTCTGCTCCCCATCCTGGTTCCAGTAACGTCAGCTGGTTCCGGGCAGAGCCTTTGGCTTAGGTGCCTCCTTCTGGGTATCCGAGTTCCGTCAACGTCAGGCGGTCCTTGGTAGTGCTTTTTAGCACGGGTACCTCCTGCTTAGTAACCGGGTTCCAGTAACGTCAGCTGGTCCTCGGTAGTTCCATAGGCTCTTGAACCTTCGGGTAGCCATCCGAGTTCCAGTTCCATCAGCTGGTTCTTGGCATTTTCTCAGCCTTCTTGTACCTTCTGCTACATTTCCAAGTTGAAGACCCTAACGTCGACGACCCGGAAGACCACCACGATGACGACGACACGGAAGACCACCCCGATGACGACGACGACGACGGCGGAGATGACGACACTGGAGACGACGACCCTGGAGACGACAACATGGAAGACCGAGAAGCAGAAGAACAAGAGGCTGCAGAACAAAGAGCAGAAGAACATTAAGCATAAGACTTAATATCAGAGCAAAAGATATTATCTAAATTATATGCAGAAGAAGACTAAGCAGTGTATGGGGGTGAGTCCGTTCCTCCTCGTGGTGCCCCTGGATAAAGCCTGATGCTGCAGGCCAAACTGAACGCGGACAAATGTAACTTTTGTGACTGGCAGAACGGAAGGTGTAATCTTCAAACTTTTATAGATAACAACTACGGGAATGCCTGTCACAAATGAGAATATGATGAAGAAGTAGAATAGGAAGAATAATAACAGTGGAATAAAAAGAATATGTAGAATAAGAAGAATAATAATAGTTGAATAAAATGAATATGAAGAATGTAATAAAAAAAAAAAAATAGGTAGAAGATGAAGAAGAAGATGAATAAGGTGAAGAAGTTGATGTCAAAGATGCTGATGATGATGAAGATGAAAGTGTGGGAAAAGAAAAAAAAAAAGAAAAAAAAGAAGGGGAAGGGCGTGGAATAGTGAAACATCAATATCTGACAAAATAAAAAAAAAAATTAACATAGTCAATATCTTTGTCACTCCGAACGTCTTAAAAAAAAACAAAAAACATGCTATTCTATTTGATTGGGATAAACCTCTATGACTTTAATGTCTCCGCCACCTCCCCAAATACATCCGGCATTATTCTTAGTTGTTTTCCTTCATGTAGAATGAACCTACAAGGAAAGAAAGGGTTTATTTTAATTCCGATATTTTGGTCCCATTGACTTGCATTGGGATCGGGTATCGGTATCGGCGATATCCGATATTTTTTGAATATCGGCCGATCCAAACCGATACCGATACTTTCCGATATCGGAAGGTATCGCTCAACACTACTCATAACCGTTAGGCACGAGACTGTTAATTGAGCTACGCCATTACCTGAGCCCCAGTCTGACTGAAAAACTTCAGAATCCGCCATTACAGAGCGCGTGGCGGGCGGGAGCAGCAGGGGGCGTGTCATTGTGGGCGGCACCAAGCTGAGCGCTCTGACGTCAGAGCAAGGGGAAAACCAATCCTGCTGCACAGTGGAACGAATCTACACTATCCCGACGGAAGCGGAGGACCGGAAGGGTCCGGATTAACTAAGGGGGCAGAGTATGTCGCAGCACGGAGACGCCGCAGCACCCAGCGACGCTAATGCAGCTGAAAGACAGAGTGTCGATAGAGAGTCCGGTAGCGCAGTGGTGCAAGGAGTGGCGCCCATCATGCCGGTGCTGATGCCATATACCCCGGGTGGCCCGTGGCTTCCAATGTATGAAGGTGAGCCTAATACCCTTGACGATTTCAGAGAAAAGATGCTGGCCCATTTTGACATGTTCCCCATGGGTGAAGTTCAGCGTGTTAGTCTCCTGATAATGCAGTTAAGTGGCCATGCTAAGCGAGAAGTCACAGCATGGGCAGCTGATCTAAAAGGCACTGTTGAACGCATATTTGCTGGATTAAAAGCTACATTTGAAACCACTGCCGGCAGCAAAGCTAAAGTACGATTCTTTAATTGCAAACAAAAAGCTAATGAGGGCGTGAGAGACTTTGCCTTAAACCTGCAGGAAGCCCTTAAATCACTTACACTGGCTGAACCCATTTTTAACACCGGAGTGGATAAACTGCTAAGAGATCAATTTATTGAGGGACTCTACACCCCTTCTCACCGGGGGCATGTGAGTATGCTTGTTTTTAAGAACCCTGAATTGACATTTGCCCAATTAAAGGAGAGCGCTATACGTCTCCAGCTGGCAGAGGCACCTCGAGATGAGGATCCTGCGCAACCCATGGCAGAGGCACCTCAACAACAGGGAGTGCAAGTGACATCAGCTATGTCCGGGGCCATTGCTAAGCCCCTGGGGCCCAGTACTAATGAGGCTCTTCAACAAAAGCTTGACTCTTTAACTGATGTTGTTGCTTCAATGGCTAAAACCATGCAGGAGATGAGAGGACCCAAGATGGAGTTGGCAAACCGTAGAGAGGATGTTCCATGGATGAGACCCCGGAAATACCCGACATGGAGAGGACGACCCCGCGACCGCTACCAACCGGATGGACAGCCCATTTGCCACCGTTGCCAGCAGCCAGGCCACTTTGCACGAGATTGTGATTTAAACGGGAATCCCCTGGGAATGCGGGCCGCTTCACAGGAATGAACTTTCAAGGCCCAACACCCTGGCACGACAGGTACATCGGAGGACGACCCATTATCCCTATCGTGCTGGACGGAATTCCCCTCAACGCTTTGCTGGACACAGGTTCCCAGATTTCATCTATACCGTATATCCTTTATAAGAGGTACTGGGCTGATGCAGATATTGATAAAGGGCCCTCTGATGTTGAACTAGATATATGGGCCAGTAATGGTAAGTTGGTACAGAAACTAGGATTCAGGGAGATGACCATAAAGATTGGTAAAGTAGAATTGAAGAAACAGGGTATAATTGTTGTTGATGTTGACCGGCGGAACTGTGAACCAACTGTATTGATAGGAATGAATGTGTTAGAGAACTGCTTTGCCGAAGTTATTTCTGTCTTACAGCAAATTGCTGAAACTGCCCAATCCTACCAGCAGAGAGTTCTCGGGAGGGAAATAAAAGTATTGATGGTAAGGCAACAGGTAGAAGTTGCAGGTGGAGAAATCGGCAGTGTGAGGGTAAGTGATCCAACATCTATTGTAATCCCACCAAAAACAGAAATGCTGGTATGGTGTAGAGCAGCCATTGGTACTAAGGGACGAGATTATCAAGCCTTAATAGAACCAGTGTACACCGACAGCAGGCCCACTATACTCACAGCACGAGGAGTAGTCGAGGTACACCGGGGACGAGTGCCGGTACAACTTTTGAACTGTGGAGAGGAAGAGGTCACTTTGCCAAGGTATGCTACAGTGGCAAAGCTATATACTGTTGACAACAATGCCATCACAACCATTGAGCCCTTAGAACCAACCAGTCAGGTGGAAGTCAATGGCTCCGATGGAGAATTGGAGGATTGGTGCCAACAGCTACACGTGGGCATAAATTCAACACCTACCCATCAAAAACAAGGGGTGTATAGGCTAGTGACGGAATATGAACAAGTCTTCAGTAAACACCCATTGGACTTCGGACGGATAGAAGGGGTAGAACACACAATCCCCACCGGTGACCATCCCCCAATAAAAGAAAGATATAGACCCATACCGCCCGCTCACTATCAATGTGCAAAAGATATGCTGAGGGAGATGAAACAGGCCGGGGTAATAAGAGACAGCTGTAGCCCCTGGGCGGCCCCTCTAGTGATTGTCAAAAAAAAGGACGGAACCATGAGAATGTGCGTAGACTACCGGCGGATTAATAACATCACCCATAAAGACGCCTACCCCTTGCCTAGGATAGAAGAGTCCTTGACTGCTTTGAAATCTGCTAATTATTTTTCCACCTTAGACTTAACAAGCGGGTATTGGCAAGTCCCTGTGGCTGAGAGAGATAAGGAAAAGACGGCATTCACCACACCAATGGGTCTATGTGAATTTAATCGCATGCCATTCTGACTCTGCAACGCATCCGGTACCTTCCAGCGGCTGATGGAATGCTGCCTCGGACACAAGAACTTCGAGACCGTCCTCCTGTACCTAGATGATGTGATCATCTACTCAAAGACTTACGAACAACACTTAAAAGACCTGGCAGAAGTGTTCGAAGCCTTATCCAGGTATGGCATGAAAATCAAGCCATCCAAATGTCACCTTCTCAAGCCAAAGGTACAGTACCTGGGACACATCGTGAGTTCGGAGGGAGTAGCACCGGATCCCGAGAAAATAAGCGCCATAAGGGATTGGCCAAGACCTACCAACGCAAAAGAAGTGAGGCAATTCCTGGGATTGGTGAGTTACTATCGCAGATTTATAAAAGGATTTACCAAGTTGGCAGCACCCTTGCAAGACGCCTTGGTAGGGCAGACGAAGAAACCTTCAAACCGAAACCCTCCTTTTCAGTGGAACGACGAAAGGGAAGACTCCTTTGAACAACTAAAGAAGGCACTAACTGGAGAAGAGGTTCTGGCATACCCAGATTACCATCAACCTTTCATCCTCTACACCGATGCCAGTAATGTCGGACTAGTAGCGGTGCTGTCACAAAAGCAAGAAGGCCGGGAGAAAGTCATCGCCTTTGCAAGTAGAAAGCTCCGGCCAACTGAAAGAAATTCAGAAAATTACAGCTCCTTCAAATTGGAACTACTGGCAGTAGTTTGGGCTGTGACTGAACGTTTCAAACACTATCTGGCCGCTGCAGAATTTATTGTCTATACTGACAACAATCCGTTGACCCATCTGGACACAGCCAAATTAGGTGCGTTAGAACAGCGATGGATAGCCCGGTTATCTAATTACAACTTCATAATCAAGTATCGAGCAGGTCGCAAGAATGGAAATGCCGATGCCCTATCCCGGATGCCACACTTGAGAGATGTAGAAGAAGAAACGGGGGAGCTTGAAGAAATTGAACTACCAGCCTTCCATCATCCCAAGGCAAAACATCATCAGTCAAGTACCTATCAGAAACAACAAGAGGTGAATTTTAATCCGTTAGCACACCATAGATGGGCTGACACCCAAGACAGCAATCCGGCTGTGAAGTTGGTGAAGGAACTGCTGAATGAGCAAAGTGCATATCCCGATGAGGATGCCCCAGAAGAGACGCATCAACTCTGGAAAGAGAGAGGCAAAATGTTCCTGTATCAAGGGAAGCTCTGTAGAAGGTACACCAATCCGAAAACACATGCATTGGTTTGGCAGATTATCGTGCCTAAACAAGATGTGAAGATGGTCCTCGAAGCTTACCATAATGGTGCTGGTCACTTCGGTTGGAAAAAGTTAGAAGTACTTCTAAGAGAAAGATTTTATTGGGTCGGGATGAGAAAATCAATCGAACAGTGGTGCAGAAACTGTGGCCCGTGCAACCTCAGAAGAAACGATCAAAAGAACCAAAGAGCACCACTGCAGCCCATTATCACCAAACAACCACTTGAACTTGTAGCCATAGACCACGTGAAGTTGACACCAAGCCGGTCCGGCTATGTCTATGCCTTGACCATCGTCGACCATTATTCACGCTTCTTGGTAGTAGTACCTGTAAAAGATCTGACAGCAAAAACAGCAGCCAAAGCATTCCAAACGTACTTTTGTAGACCCCATGGATATCCAGAACAGGTTCTCACCGACCAAGGTACAGCCTTTGAATCAGAGATCTTCAGAGAATTCTGTAATATGTATGGTTGCAAAAAGATCCGGTCGACGGCCTATCATCCACAAACAAACGGCTTATGCGAGAAGATGAACCATATTGTAATAGACCTACTAAAGACTTTACCTGAGACAGAAAGGAATCAATGGCCAGAGAAATTGCCTGACTTGGTGGATCTGTATAATCATGTCCCGGTGAGCTCCACCAACTGCACCCCAGCTTACCTTATGCGTGCAAGACCCGGCCAATTACCAATCGATCTAGAAATGGGAATTCTGAAACCAGACGCAGAAGTTCAAAACTCCAATTGGGATATCATACGGCAAAAGCAGTATCGCCAAGTGCAAGAGAGTGTGGAAAGAAGCCTTCAGCAAACTAGAGAAAGACAAGAGCGAACTTTCAACCAGAATGCTCTAGCGACCCCATTAAGACCGGGTGACCAAGTGCTCAAGAGAAATCGTCGAACCAATAAACTAGACAATCAGTGGGAAGCCGTACCCTACACAGTTTTACCAACAAGAATGGATAATCCTAAAATGTGTCTCATTAGCAAAAACGGAGGCTTAACATCTGTACTAGTGTCAAGAGACAATCTTAAATTATGTCCGGAAGCATTGAAAGAGCCAGAAGTTGTCCAGCCAGAACCAGAAGTTATTCAACCCATGCAGGTCCAACCAGTAAAGGAAAAATAAGAGGAAATGTATCACACCTGTATAGGAGACTTTCCCAAAACCCTACTAACATACCATGGTGCAGTAGTGGTTCCCATGGTGGCCTTTTACCCAACACCGAACCCAATACCAGAAGTCCCAAGACAGGAAGAGGCTGACCCCATACTACGGGAGGTTCCAGGCCAGGAAGAACAGATTCCTGATCAGAGTAATCCCATTCACGGTGGACTTGCCAACTCCATAGTCGTGGAATTATCTTTAGCAGAGCGGGCAGATACTACATCCGCAGTAGACAGTAGTACACCACATGAAGAGACACCGCTATTACGTAGATCACAGCGTAGTACCCAGGGTCAATTACCGGCCAGGTATGCGGATTACCAACTATAAAACTATAGTCATTGTTATCATTCTGCAACGTTTAAGCCCAGTACCTACAGAGACTTGTCTGTATGAACTTATTGCATATTCTTGAACTTTTTATCAGCCCGGAGGCACTAAATCAAAGCTCCGGAAAGACTGCTTTTTGAACTTTGCTTTTTGCTCTTTTTGAACTTTCTTTAGACTTTATATTGGTAACTCTGTTGGAAAAATGGAACTAAATTCTTGGACACAAAGTGCAGTGCCTTTCCTAGTACCTTCAAGGATAGAACTGTGTTAATGGACGCTATTTGAAGTGACTTTTTACAGAACTCTATTTTTGTTTCCTTGAGTGGTTTTTGTAACTTTTCATTTTTAAGACTCTGTACATATTAATTGTTATTTCAAAATGTTATCGTCCCACAGTCCCGAAGTACTGTTCTTAACTAAGTGGAATGTGGCACCCCTAGGGGTATTTGCCACAAAAACAGTTACTGACACTAAATACAAATACTAAAATAGCAAGACTGCACTACCACCTCCGGCCAGAAGGGGGAGCTCCAGAGACTCCCCTTGATCCATTCTGGTCTGAGAGAAGAACTGGCAGTTGGGCTAAGGAGCTGAAAGTGAGAGGTCATACAGCTGAATTTCTAACAGCCCTATGACGGTTTCCAGGCCCAAATCACCGGCCTGAGGAGAAAAGGGACGGAGAAAGAGGACATTGTGAGAACCGGGTAGCATTAATCACTACCCAGAACAGGCGCAAAGACGGATACCGGATCCGTGGCTGTATTCATTATATATAATACAGCAACCGGAAAAACGTGAGGTGATATCAGCTTCACTAGGGCCGGACGCAGCAACAGACACAGAGTTCAGCGGTACTCCTGGAGGGGGTAAGCCGATAAAAGGACTCGGGTTGCCCGTCGAACCAGGACCCGGAGGGGACAGATTGGGCCGGCAGCCAGTTCACATACAGCAGCAGGGCCACATAGAAACTGCGTACAATAAGAGGCGAAGACCCCGGCAGGGTCAAAGTAACTCAGAGTTCCCATACAGACTCCGGTGACAGGACTGGTTGTAAATCCCTTTATGTTGAAGTAAACTGGTTAAACGTTTCAGTGCCTCAGACTTTCATTTGGACAATAGCTATCTATCCAGGATCAGGATCATCACCGCTGAGAGAACCTGCTGCTGATCAAGTAAGTGCCTGTTCCCTCATGATACCCCTTACACTGTGCATTGCCTGAGGCCACAGCACCGGGTCAAGCCACCCGTGACATCTTCCTCAAGAGACAGACCCCATTGGTCCGGTGCTTGGTACCCCGGTCTCCTGGGCGTCACATAATGAAAGATGATTTATCCACAACAAGGTATCTAATGTAAGGCATGCAGGGATGACTTTTCAGCAATCTATTTCCTGTATGCCCATATTAATAGGTTAGCTAGGTCAAATGTGGTGACAGATTCCCTTTAAGATAGGATACCAATATTCAATTTGAGCATTCAGGCTACATGATGCTGAAGGGAAAGGGAAGAGGAGGGTGCAGCTGCAAAGTTACAGAAAGGCAAAGAGACACAAAGAGGTGCATTACTGCTTTCTAACATTTTTATCTAATCAGATCTGGATGCTCAGCTATACTGCTCAGTATTGCTGTATATTGTACTCCATGCAGTTTGAGAGATTTGCTCAATACTTTTCTTAATCCAGCAAAGGTTGTCTAGAAATATACCAAGTACATGGGTGGCATACTGTATCTTCTTATGTTTCTGATTATATACAGAATCCACGGGAAAATAAAATTGGTGTCATACAGCATAACATGCTATGAGGTATCATTATGGCAGTATTCATAGGGGCTACATGTTCAGGAACACTTAGTTCCCCCTTTTACATCATATTTATAAGACATGTTAGAAATATAAGTACATGTTTTTATGATGTATAGGATAATAGAAAATATACAAATATTACAAAATCAATGAGTGCCATGTACATTTCTGAACATTTGAAGTCAATGGCAATTCATATGTCAATTGTTTGCCCAAAATTTGGTGGGACATGGGCTTCAGGTTATTTGTTATTTATTTATTTTATTATGTTTTCTTCTTTAGTCCCAATATACTGTGCAGCACTTCACAGACATTGTCCCCATTGGGGCTCACAATCTATATTCCTATTAGTGTGGTTTTTGGGCTGTGGGAGGAAAGCAGAGAAGGTAACCCACATAAACCTGTTGAGAAGATACAAACACCATGTGTTGCAAAACATTTGTTCTAAGCACGGAGACTCCATAGTGCCCAACCAAGGTCTTTTTTTTTTCTCTACCTCTTACATGTCACTGTAGACACATTTGGTGACTGTACGGATCTAGTCTACTATGGAGTGATTACATTGTACCACTTGAATAATAATATATTTTAGGCTACAACTGAAGAGCATTTTTTCAGCATCTCCTGCCAATAAATGTATCAGATTATAATACATTTTCCATAAAACACCTTTTTAACCCAATTTGTACAAATATATACAGAGAGAAAATAAATGTACAGTTTCTGAGCCCTATTATTTCCTAATTTTAATCTTAATGACCCATATGGATGCTTTTAAACACCAAGTACCTCCGAGGATCTCAACCTCATTAAGGTCCTGTTAAATCACTTACCACTTCTTGTAGGCTAGGTGTATACCCTAGCGGCTATAGATTGCATTTTGTGGCCTTGACATGTGTAAAGCTTTAGATTGCCTCTGGCAAAACATTTATGTTTGATTAGCTTTGCTTTAAACCATGCCATCCATAGAGAATATAATTCCAAAGGATTTTTTTGTGTGTCAATCCAGCTGCTTCAGCTAGACAGCTGCAGTGAATGTGTAATATGCTGTTTTTCCACGCTGACGGGCAAAGAACTAATCATAGAGCAATTCTGTATACAACATATTTCCATGTTTAACAATCCTCCTAAAAGGTACAATACAATTATTCCATCCGACTGTAACATTTTCTGTTTTATTTTGTTTTCAATTAAATAATGAGACCTTAAAAATGAATGTAACCTTTTAAATTAAATAAGTCAATTTCTACATGAATAAAAATGATGATGGGTTTTTCTCATTACTATAAAAAAGGTAAGAAAAAATAAACTTAAAAATCTGCCAGGACCTCGTATCTAGAGGATTTGTAAGATTTTATCATATACTTATAAGTTACTATTTCACTAATGAGCTTAATGAATTTTAAAATGTAAAATCTTTCCCCTATCGGGAGCGTGGCCACTTAGCGATGCTTTAAACAGCCTCTGCCGGACATGAATTGCATGTCAATAAAGGAGAAAAATTAACTAAGGCAGCAACGGGATAATCTAGCCATTGCTCTGAATTCTTACAATGGTTGGAGCGAGAACAGCACATTTTTCAACCTCTTCAATATTTTAATAAGAGAGAAAGCTGCATACCCTGAGAAACTAAATTGCATGGTTACAGCTGTTTTATAATTCAGTTTTTTTTTTGCATAAATTAATTAATAACTTGCAGACAGCCTTTCGCTTCTAAAATAATGAAAATAGGCATACCGTATATTCATAATAATTTACTGGGGGGAGAAATTGTGAGAAATATGGTTAATGATGTATTTGTTAGCCTCCCTTGGGCGGATATACAACTACAACTGGAAAAAGAAGACTTTTGCTATTTTATCCCCATGAAAAACTAAATTAAATATTCATGTTTAGGCTAAGTAAATAAAGTTTTCTGAGATTTGAAAATGTTCTCACAGCCCATATACATGTAAAATGTAATACCCTTACATTTCTATATTGAATACATTATACTGTCCTCTAACTGCTTGACTGGATCAGTACCCAATCATGTTTATTAACTAGACATTACTATTGGACAACTATGTTAAAGGGAACCTGTCATAATATGCTTGCAGTCCGTTCTGCAGGCAACATGCTATAGAGAAGGTGAAGCTGCAGCACAGTGGCTCTGTGGTTAGCACTGCAGCCTTGCAGCACTGGGGTCACGGGGTAGGGATGAGTGAATTTGATCGGGTCCCTGCTTCTTTGGCAAGCTATAGCGCGTACCGAATAAGCTGCAAAGGGAACCCGGATACATGGAGTGCGTCGGCTGATCAACTGTCCGACGCCGCAGCTGCATGTGTCGCAGCTGTGTGACAGTCACAGCACATGCATGGAGAGCCCGTGTGTTGTGACTGTGCCACAGTTGTGACACATGCAGCTACAGAGCCAAATATCTGATCAGCCGGAGCGCTCTGTGTATCCGGGTTCCCTTTGCAGCTTATTCGGTACGCGCTAGAGCTTGCCATATAAGCAGGGACCCGATCAAATTCGCTCATCGACAGTCTTGGGTTCAAACACCACCAAGGACAACATCTGCAAGGAGTTTGTACGTTCTCTCCGTGTTTGCGTGGGTTTCCTACGGTTTCCTCCCAAATTCCAAAGACATACTGACAAGGAATTAGATTGTGAGCCCCATTAGGGAGAGTGATAATAATGTATATGCACTGTGGAATAAGATAGCGCTATAAAAGCAAAGCATAATTAATAAATATACAGTCATGTCCGAAAGTGTTGGCACCCTTGAAATTGTTTTAGAAAATGAAGGATTTCTCCCCCAAAATTATTGCAGTTACACATTTTGTTATTCTCTTGTTTTTTTTTTAATTTAGGTACAGTATATTGGAACAATACAAAAATGATTAAAAAAAAGGCAAATTGGACATAATTTCACGCAAAACCCCAAAAATTGACCAGACAAAATTGTAGAGGTGTGTTGGAAAAAATTCAGCATAGCTTCTAATTTATGGTGTGTGTATATATATATATATATATATATATATATCACACACACACACACACACACACGAGTCCAGTGGTGGGCCTGCTAGTGATTGAAAGCTATCTCTGCATACACAGTCTTACATGGAACACTCTCAATCACTGATTAGGACCGCCCACTGGACTCATATGTATGCAAACATCAGACAGTTCATAATTTTGAATAAAAATTGGAATAAAATGCAAGTGTTACTGAAAATGTTCCCACAAAAAATATATTTCAATCTGATCAGCTCCTCCTGCTCTATAAGATCCCGTCTGCAGATCAGTTACCAATTTCCACATGACAGGTTCCCTTTAACATTGGCTGCATAATTATCAGCGATGAACAATATCCTTTCTATAAGTTTTACTAGATGGTGGCCCGATTCTAACGCATCGGGTATTCTAGAATATGTATTTATGTATGTATATAGCAGCCACATAGTATATAGCACAGGCCACGTAGTATATAGGAGCCATGTAGTATATAGCAGACAAATACTACGTGGCCTGTGCTATATACTATGTGGCTGCTATATACATACATATTGTAGAATACCCGATGCGTTAATACAGGCCACGCAATATATAACAGTGGCCACGCAGTATATAACACAGCCACATACTATATAACACAGCCCACGCAGTATATAGCAGCCACGCAGTATATAACACAGGCGACGTAGTATATAACACTGGCCATGTAATATATAGCACAGCCCACGCAGTATATAGCAGCCACATAGCATATAACACTGCCCACGCAGTATATAGCAGCCATGTAGTATATAACACTGCCCATGCAGTTTATAACAGTGGCCACGTAATATATAGCACAGCCCACGCAGTACATAACACAGCCTACATAGTATATAACACTGCCTATGTAGTATATAGCAGCCACGTGGTATCTAACACAGCCCACATAGTATTTAGCAGTGTGGGCACCATATCCCTGTTAAAAAAATAATTAAAATAAAAAATAGCTATATACTCACCACTGGGATCCAGCGAAGCTCCGGCGATACGCGCGCGGCTGCCGCCATCTTCCGTTCCCAGGATGCATTGCGAAATTACCCAGATGACTCAGCGGTCTCGCGAGACTGCTAAGTCTTCTGGGTAATTTTGCAATGCATCGCTGGGAACGGAAGATGGCGGCAGGCGCGAGCGCATCGTCGGACGACGGAGGGTGAGAATAGCAGGGTTTTTTAAAAATTATTTTTAACAATAGATATTTTTATTATTGATGCTGCATAGGCAGCACCACTAGTAAAAAGATGGGGACACACAGGGTTAATAGCGGCGGTTATGGAGTGTGTTACCCACGGCATAACGCGGTCCGTTACCGCCAGCATTAACCCTGTGTGAGCGGTGACTGGAGGGGAGTATGCGGGTGCCGGGCACTGACTGCGGGGAGTAAGGAGCGGCCATTTTCCCGCTGGACTGTGCCTGTCGCTGATTGATCGTGGCTGTTTTGCCGCGACCAATCAGCGACTTGAATTTCCATGACAGACAGAGGCCGCGACCAATGAATATCGACGACAGACAGACAGACAGAAGGACAGACAGAAAGACAGAAAGACGGAAGTGACCCTTAGACTATTATATAGTAGATGACTAATTAGCTTTTCCTTTTTTCAGTTTGAACTTGTCTTTATTATATGAAATCCAGAATAAAAAATAGTTTGTTGCTTAGAAACTGTCAAGAACTGTTAACTGATCACTTAGGTCTACTCTCAAGCTTGATAACACATAAATATGCAGTGGAAATACAATGTCCTAGCCATCGGATTTATCAGAATTAGCTACTTGTTTTTTTTATGAATTCCTTTAAAAAAGTATTTAAAATAAAAAGTAAAGTGAACATAAAAATAGTGAGGCTATTTTGAAGATTTTCCATTGTACGCTGCATAATATTACCAGCAGTGGCTTTTTTTATAATGTGTCTTCTTCATTTCCATTACAAGCATGCAGATCTATAAGAAATTTTATCCAGGATTTTGCTGGCAGATTGTCTTGTTGACCAGCGATTGCAGCAATAACAGTTGACAAGTTACTGTGAGTTAATAAGACAAAATGGGTTTCGCAAATACTGTGCTCCTTTTATTGCCACTTACAATCTAAATGCGATCGGTCAATTTAAAAGGACAAGAGAAACAGCAGAAATCCTTTTTTATAGCATAACATTGAGTCCCTCTTGTAGTTTTTCTTAGTATATTTTAATGTTATTCATAATGGGAAAATGCTTGTGAGATTAGCCAAGCTATCATTGTTATTAGCCAGATATAATGTTACTGTAAATGTTATTTCTTCCAGTCAACTATACTGACTCCTGTAAGAAACACCGTTATGTATATCAATGAGAAAACATTTATATAGAAACCACCGGAGACTAGACGGAGGTGGACATGACTTGGGGATGGGTGGACTGAGAACTCCTGCAGCCTTTGTTTGTATTGCAGTGTAGATTTTAAACAAGAGTGTTGTTGCTTTAAGAGGAAGGAGTTTAGATGTTTGTGCCTGGTGTATTACTGTGAGGAGGGTGGGGCTTATATAGGAGAGGCAACTCTGGCTCTCCCTCTTTCTCTCACTCGATGGACAGGAGGAAACATGTCTGCAGTCTCAGGGAGTATAATACTGGGGTTATCACCTCACATTATAGCTGATAGGAGCACATTCACTTCACACATCATGTATTAGTGTAGTATCAGCTCCTACATCATATATGGGATCAATTTTACCTCAGAAATTCATGTGGCTGCCATGTTCCCTCATGTGTACTTCCCTGCAGACATGGCTGATATAATACTCCACATTCGTCATGTATTAGTGTAGTCTCAGCTCTTACATCTTATTTGGGAGCAATATTACCTCAGAGATTCATGTAGTTGCCATGTTCCTTCATGGGTCTGTTACAAGTTGCCTCACACACTGCAGAGACAGCTCCTGTGTGACCACCTTACAGACATGGCTGTTGTGTCTTATTTCTGCTGTATTATACAGAGTCTTCATGAGTTTTGTGTATCTGTGTGATGGGTCAGAGCATTGGCACATACAGTGTCTGCTATTGGGAGCGTGGAGCTGGGCAGTTGCAGGGACTAGTCACTGGTGAGAGGGAGCAGTAAAGGGATGGTATATATATATACCTTATACAGTATATATATGAGGGTAAGAGGCTGCACTTCTTGTCTGTGCATTGTATGCTGCTTTCTGCTGATTCCCCTCTTCCCATTTATGGAGTCTGGTGACCTGCATGTGACCTCATCTCTGCTGCAGTACAGTCTGATGATGCTGGGTGATAACCAGGTTACTCTCACTATCTATATGTGATATATGGGAAAAGGCTCCATCTCTGCGCAGCATGCTTATCATGTATACAGACTTTGAGTACATGTTAGATCCTGGGTCTCCAGGTTATTTTCCTTGCTGCACATATAATCTGTGCATGACTTCCAAATCCGTGCTTTATTTCTGGAGATAAGGCAGCCTTTAGTCCTATTATGTTGCATGCTGTCCTGCCTGATATATCCACCCCTTTTTCTGTATATACTTATGGCTGCAGGCAGCTTATCACAAGCCTGAGTGGATTACCTGGAGCCTTACTATATATATTTTATCAGGTGTCAATAATTATTCAGGGAGTAATTCAGCACATGGTGGGGTGGTGAGTGGGCACTAATAACTCAGCACATGGCGGGCAGTGAGTGGGCACTCCTAGTGTGATGCTGCACCTTGCTCTGGAGAACACATCATGGGCCCAGTTTTCAGCCCTGTCTCTCATCTATTGTATGTAGGTAGTGTGACTGACTGGGGACACAGACCTTGCAGTTTTCTGCACATGCACTTATGGCTGCAGGCAGCTTATACTAGACCTACATATTATATTTTCTTACGATGTATGTGCAGCTGATGATTAGAGAGCCTGTCTGTAACTGCTGTAGAGGAGCAGGCGGCTTCTTTATTGTTACAGCATATAACAGCATTGCCCATCATCGAATGTATCTGACCTTATGATGGGACATTTTCCAGTATCAACCTGTAATATGCCTTGGTTGTAAACTTACATGGTGTTTTCATCTTCACTTATCCCACATCTTGTGCAGTTGGGGGGGGGGGGGGTCCTTGAAGTTGGTCATAAATTGGTCTGGGGGATCCATTGGGATATGGATTCCTCTTTTTGGAATTTAATTTGGTTCTTGATCTGGTGAATGGTAGAGGGGATTTTCAGCAAGGGTTTGTTGAATCCTCAGGAAGTTCAAGTGAACATTGGAACCCTGTGGTTGTGGTGTTCCCAAGCTAGTGGGGTAACGGCTGGGAGTAATTGTTGGTACATTTTATGTTCACTTTTTGTTTGGTAATCACCAGATCTTATGAGCTTCAAGGACTCCTCCCAGCATGTTAATGTTCTTTATGCTTTGATGTTTTATTGTATGCTGTTTTTAATTCTTATATTGTTCCCTTCATATATTTGCAGGAATGGTGTATATCCACTGAGTGCTAAATTTTATATTACCTAAGATGGTGGATAGCACAGACTAAGTGGATTACCTGGAGCCGGGCAGTTGGGGGGTTCCTTGAAGTTGGTTACAAATTGGTCTGGGGGATCCATTGGGATATGGATTCTTCCTTTTGGTATTAAATATGGTTCTGATCTGGTGAAATGTGGAGGGGAGTTTCGGCAAAGGTTTGTCGGATCCTCAGGAAGTTCAAGTGAACATTGGAACCCTGTGGTTATGGTGCTCCCGAGCTAGTGGGGTAACGGCTGGGAGTAATTGTTGGTACATTTTATGTTCACTTTATGCTTGGTAATCTCCAGATCTTATGAGCTTCAAGGATTCCTCCCAGCTAGCTAAGGTTATTTATGCTTTGTTGGGTTATTGTATGTTTGTATTAATAAAGGTGTGTATAAAAAAAAAAAAAAGTACTTATTTGTTTCTTTTTTAGTGGGTCCTTGAAGCTAATTATAATTTGGTCAGTAGGGATAACCAGCTCAGGTATGGACCCTCTGTTTAGGGGGGGTGTTCATCATAGTATGACCCCCTGGAATGGAGATGTAACCATCTTTGGTATGGCCCCCTGGTGTGGAGGAGTGACCATCACGGTATGGCCCCCTGGTCTCCAGAAGCATTTATATCTTACAAGACCCTGTTAGGGTAAAGTCCCTGTGGTCATGGCAATCATATTCTACATGCATACAAATTGGGTGTTGGACAAGGTCCTGAATAGTACCTGGACAGGTTATATGCCTGGGGTGTTGGACGAGGTCCTGAATAGTACCTGGACAGGTCATATGCCTGGGGTGTTGGACGAGGTCCTGAATAACACCTGGACAGGTCATATGCCTGGGGTGTTGGACTACGTTCTGAATAGCACCTGGACAGGTTATATGCCTGGGGTATTGGACTGACGTCCTGAATAGCACCTGGACAGGTCATATGCCTGGGATGTTGGACTGATGTCCTGAATAGCACCTGGACAGGTTATATGCCTGGGGTGTTGGACTGATGTCCTGAATAGCACCTGGACAGGTCATATGCCTGGGGTGTTGGACGAGGTCCTGAATAACACCTGGACATGTCATATGCCTGGGGTGTTGGACTACGTTCTGATTAGCACCTGGACAGGTTATATGCCTGGGGTATTGGACTGACGTCCTGAATAGCACCTTGACAGGTCATATGCCTGGGATGTTGGACTGATGTCCTGAATAGCACCTGGACAGGTTATATGCCTGGGGTGTTGGACTGACATCCTGAATAGCACCTGGACAGGTCATATGCCTGGGGTGTTGGACGAGGTCCTGAATAGTACCTGTGACTTGAGAATGCTGAGGCACAGATTTTGACTGTTTATATTGACCAACTCCTATTTCTTTCAAGGTTTTTGCCTGGACAATGCAGTAATCTGGGGCATTAAACTGAAGAGCAATGTACCTAATATGGGTGCCCTGGAGTCAGTGGGAATGACTAAGAGAAAAGTAATAAAGTGCATCCCGATGCCCTTGAGCCAGTGGGAGCGGCGAGGGGTGAAGACATCAAGTGCATTAACACGAAGGGCAATGTGCCTATTTCCAATGCCTTTGTCCCAGTTGGAGAAGGTTAATGGTATATGTTATCAAGTGCCTGTAAAGCAATTAACAATGGCGTGGCAAGGTTATTAATAATGTCTTTGCAGACTTTTCTGCTATAGGCTTATTTCATTTACCATGTCCAAATATTGCAAAAATTATTTCAATTATTGATGATCGGTTATAATGTCGATATTATATTGTGTATGGCTTTTAATTACTCCTTGTTTATAGTATCTTTCTCTTTATATACACTCATCACTTTTTGGGTAGTAATAGTAAGTGGGTAGGGTTGAGCGTCCTTTACTTTTATAGGATCGGGTCGGGTTTCACGAAACCCGACTTTTGAAAAAGTCGGGTCGAGTGAAATCGGTCGATCCTATAAAAAAGTCGGGGTCGGCCGAAACCTGAAACCCAATGCAGTGCATTGGGTTTCCATGGTTCCCAGGGTCTGAAGGAGCGGAAACTCTCCTTCAGGCCCTGCGATCCATATTTTAGTGTAAAATAAAGAATTAAAATAAAAAATATCGCAATACTTACCCTCTGACGCGCCCTGGTACTAACCGGGAACCTTCCTTCCTTAGAATCAGCCTTCCAGGACCTTGCGGTGACGTCGCGGCTTGTGATTGGCCGTGCGGCCGCCCATGTGACCGCTCGCGCGACCAATCACAAGCCGCGACGTCGCCGCGACGTCACCGAAGGTCCTGGATGGGCTGATTCTTAGGAAGGGAGGCTGTCGGAAAGAAGCAGGGCGCGTCCGAGGGTGAGTATATACCTAATAGGAATATACTCACCCTCGGACGCGCCCTGCTTCTTTCCGGCAGCCTTCCTTCCTAAGAATCAGCCCTTCCAGGACCTTCGGTGACGTCGCGGCTTGTGATTGGTCGCGCGAGCGGTCACATGGGCGGCCACGCGGCCAATCACAAGTCGCGACGTCACCGCGACGTCACCGCAAGGTCCTGGAAGGCTGATTCTAAGGAAGGAAGGTTCCCGGTTAGTACCAGGGCGCGTCAGAGGGTAAGTATTGCGATATTTTTTATTTTAATTTTTTATTTTACACTTAAATCTGAATTCCGATACCAATTCCCGATATCTTAAACATATCGGGAATCGGTATCGGAATTCCGATTCTAGATTCAAAAGATCGCCGACTTCATGGCCGACCCCACACTGGGGTCGGGTCAGGTTTCATGAAACCCGACCTTGCCAAAAGTCGGCGACTTTTGAAAAATTTCGACCCGTTTCGCTCAACCCTATAAGTGGGTTTAAGATTTGGTTACTGCACAGCCCAGCTACTGTATGTAATGGTGGTTTCTTGAACTGAAATCTGTGAATTAGTGAGTTATTAGAGCTAGCTACAATACATGCAGTATAATAGTTTTTGAGGCATCACAGATGTCATTATACAGGTAGTCAGACTGTGGCTACCCCTTTGTTATGGTTTAGTTTCTGCATTCCCTATTATAGGATCCACATTGCAGGATGTTTAGCGGCTGGTATTTTGCTGTAGTTACCATATTATCGATCATAATTTGGTAGTGTTGCATTGTTAAAATTAATCTGTTGCAGTCCTGGAATTTTGTTCCTTATATGCACAGTCTTTCCATAGCATGCAGATCTGGTTGATGACTTTATTAGGCATGGGTGATGGGGGTCGAGTCCATTCAAGGTGTCAAATGGCCTCGATGGTGGCGGTTTAGGAGTCAGGTGGAAATTGCAGACAAGTTAAGGTGGACTCATTTTAACTAATAGAGGATGTAAAACCTCATGGTGGTGAGCAGGCTCGGCTTTGGTGGCCAGCCTCAAGGACGTTGTAATGGTAACATCAATCAGGGGCGGGCACAGTGGTTAAGCACAGGAGTGAGGATAATAGGGTCATTGGTGCCCTGGAAGTTTACTGGCTCTGCTTGAATGGCAAGCCAGTGCGTGCCGCCCCTTTATGGCTGTCTGTCCTGGTGATGTATGTCAGACAGCTGGGGATATCGCAGTACTTGTGAATCCCAATGTACTAGCACTCCACCTGACTCCTACTGTGATTATTTAATCCTGTGATTTGAATAAAAGCTGTGGCCATTTTGACAACCAAAATAATGTGTTTTGTGTATTTATTTTAGTACCTAGGTTTACAGTAGTTATGGTGGTTTTAAGAAGGAGTGGGGTCCATCCCATATCCAAAAGTCAAGCACTAAATCATTATAAATGTGAAGGACTAGAGTTTAGCGTCCCCAACAAAATAAGTTAATACCACAAAATCAAGCAGTGAGCTCCAGACATGATGAGCAAAAGAGAGAAAAAATAGAGTAACCATAGGCCACCAATAATATTAAAAAGCATTTATTGAAAGACTTCAAATAGTTGCCATCAATTATAAGGTTATGTGCCCACATTGCATTTTCTAAGTGTTTTTGCCACGTTTTTTACGCTGCGAAATGCTTAAAAAACGCTTACAAAACGCATCCCATTATTTTTAATGGCATTCCGCAATTGTTGTGTCCATGCTGAGTTTTTTTCCGCAGTGGAAACGAATGGCGGAAAAAACGCAGCATGTTCATTAATTTTGTGGAATCGCAGCGATTTTGCCGCTATATAATTGTATTGGGATGCACGGAAAAAAACACATGAAAAACGCAAAAAAAATGCAAAACAAATGGTAGAAAAATGTGAGTGGATTTCCTGGCAAGGGAGTCTGGTTTTGATGAGGAAAGTTCTGCTTACATTCTGCAATGTGGGCACATAGCCTTAATGTGTCAAAATAAGGAAGAATCATAATGGAGATAATGGAGAGCAACAAATAGATTCAACATGTCATACAGCATACAATGTGCAATATACCTATACAGCCAGTCTCAGAACACCAAAATAACCATAGTAGTAACGGACAAAATAACCATGGGCACAGAATTAGATGAGGGAAAAGGTTATAAATAGTATTGCTCACACATAAAGAGGGAGGAACGATTGAGCCCATCATCACTGCCCTGACGCGTGTTTCGTGTATAGCTTTCTCAAGGGGAGATGTCAACGCGTGTTTCGTGTATAGCTTTCTCAAGGGGAGATGTCAGTGTGATGGTGTCCTATCTGGTATTTATGTTAGATCCACAGGTGTCAGTTAATTGTCCAATGTGCCAACAATTTAGCATGACAAAAAATGCCCCCCCCTCCTGCCAGTCAATATTAACAATTCTTTGATGCATGTAATACTTGTTATGCGATGATATTTCCCTTCCTCTGCCCCGATTCTTAATACTATGTTACTATTATGGATTTTTTCCTCTCTTGCTTTGTTTATTTGTTTCTATCCATTATGAAGCATTTTGCACTTGTCACTTTTCCTTGTTGGTTTACATGCATGTAGCACTTTACAACTATTTAATGACTGGATATTTTTACATAGTCCAGCTCTCTTGCCCATTTTCTCCCCAGTCCTCCTTTACACCCTGCAATTACCTCTAGCATGATTCTCTGTGCCTGCTGACAGGTGTACAAATGGCAGCTCACTGTGGACTTCTCAAACATGGCCGCCAATGTGCACATGCACGCTATCCTCTGCTGCCTTATTGCTCCGTTGGGTCGACACTGGGCTACGCTCACGTGCATATGACGTCACAGTGCCTTTTTGGCTCAACACGCATGCACCACCGCAATGACACTGGGCGGTAGCATTCTTAATGACGTGAGCAGCAGCTCGCATGTGCCATTTTAACTGGCACCTGTGGACCTAATATAAATACCGGATAGGTATTGGGTTATCTGGGACGTCTTCTTTTTTCTTACATGAAAATTCTCCTGCTTCCGTTGACCTCACTTTCTCTTCCAGTCTGAGCTGTAGACAAGGCATCACAGAAGGCCAGTGTCATGCTGACATCTACAGGTAGGCAGTAGGAAGCATGCTCTTAATAAGCTTGACAAAAGCATCAGCATGACCTTGAGTAGGACGGAAGAGTAGAAGCTGCCTTGTTGACGTGATGTCACCGGAAGTGGGAGAATTGTTGGTGGCAGGAGCCATCCATGAAAATTCTGAGCTGGAATAGATCGTCACAGGGCAGAACTGGTAGGTAGTTAGTAACTTATTAGTAGTCCTGCCAATACGTTCTGAGCCCCAATAGGAAAAAAAATGGCCTGTATAACCCTTTAAGCCTTTTGGCTCTCTTAAATATTAGAACTTCCATAATCTGAAATCATGGAGGGTTTAAATTAGCAGTATTGTAACTGTGCTCCTGGCTTTGTGTCCTCCTTTCCTTCCATTATTCCATGTCTCTGGCATAATAACCACTTTTGTACTCATCGAAAAGCATAGCTGGGTAAAATACAATGTCCTATGGTTTGATGTCACTGTATAGACCAGCTCAATTACCTGCTTTGAAGAATTAAATTTAGGCCGGTGTCACACTAGCATATTGCATCTGATGCAAAAGCATCGGATGCGATATGCTAATGACACTCAGCTCCTGCTCTGCTGTCAGCAGGAGCCGAGTGTCATGCATCTGTGTACCGAGCCTCTCGCAGAGGGCGGATCAGAGCACAGCTGCGGAGGAGGCGGAGAAATGAATTTCTCCATCTCCTCCATTGCCGGGGTCAGCGTATAACACACATCACTCGGATGATATCTGGGTGATGTGCGTTGTCTCACTCGCACCCATAGGCTTATATGGGTGCGAGTGAGCAGAGACGCGACCGAGTGTCGGTGACAATCGCAGCATGCTGCGATTTCACTCGCACACTGAAAACGGTCGAGGAAAAAAATGGTTATGTGAGCTTCCCCATAGAAGAATACTGGTCCGAGTGCTATGGGATTTTTTATCGCATAGCACTCGTCTGTATTACCATCTAGTGTGACTCTGGCCTTACAAGTATAAATAGCTTATGCTTCAATGTAAAAAGCATAACACAAAGGGTGTTTATAAAGGCACGGATGATTGACCTCGTGGAGACCAAAACATCCAACACCACGGAGACACCATCACGTGTTTCTCAACGCAGTGATCCAGAACACTGCCCCCATCCCTTATGGGAAATATGCAAATGCACGTAAAGTAGCTGCGGAGACACCATCACGTGTTTCTCAACGCAAGCAATGAATAGCCAGGCCTTTCCCCAGGAAGGAACAACCACGGGAAGGGCAGCATCCAATAAAGGAAAACATCCAATAAAGGAAAACCACCTATGCCAAGCATGGTATCCATCCACAGACAGCTGTTTCGGGGTTTTTGCCCCTCATCAGTGTGGAGTAGGAAACTGGCTATTAGGAGCAGTGCCTAGTAGAAAGTCTATAAAGGCACGGATGATTGACCTCGTGGAGACCAAAACATCCAACACCACGGAGACACCATCACATGTTTCTCAACGCAGTGATCCAGAACACTGCCCCCATCCCTTATGGGAAATATGCATATGCATGTAAAGTAAGCTGCGGAGACACCATCACGTGTTTTTCAACGCAAGCAATGAATAGCCAGGCCTTTCCCCGGGAAGGAACAACCACGGGAAGGGCAGCATCCAATAAAGGAAAACATCCAATAAAGGAAAACCACCTATGCCAAGCATGGTATCCATCCACAGACAGCTGTTTCAGGGTTTTTGCCCCTCATCAGTGTGGAGTAGGAAACTGGCTATTATGAGCAGTGCCTAGTAGAAAGTCTATAAAGGCACGGATGATTGACCTCGTGGAGACAAAAACATCCAACACCACGGAGACACCATCACGTGTTTCTCAACGCAGTGATCCAGAACAAAGGGTGTTTAGATCTACGTTACTGACACTGTGACACTGCTAGATCTGGAATCTGTTTAAACCTATCTTTGTGCATTTAGGCTAGTTTCACATTTGCGCTTGAGTCTGCAGCGTCTTGTCCGCAACCGCAAATGCATGCAAAACAGAGCTGCGGAGCCTACCACTCCTTATATAGTGAGCTCCGTGAAAACCCGGAGAAATATTTTGAGTACACAAGAATGTCTTGAGACAGCTTCACGGAATTGCTGGATCATGTACAAGGAGCCATCAGCAGGAAGGACACCCAGCTCCGTACAGCGATTCCTGCTGAGGAACATCTGTTGGTGACACTGAGGTACGTAATATTTAAAAATAAACTCCTGTCATAATTATTATTGTTCTGCAATGTACTTAATTTTTTTCCTTTTTTTTGTTTAGCAAAAAACTGTCCTAAATATTATTGTTCTAAAAGCCATGTCCTGGTCCTTTTTTATTTTCTTTTTTCTTTCTCTGTTTTGCAAAACCCATGTCATAAATATTATTGATCTGATTTTTTTTTTCTCTCTGTTTGGCAGATTCCTGGCTACCGGAGAGAGCCTATCATTGCTCCATTTCCAGTTCCGATTGGAATTTCAACAATATCTGGGATTGTCTCAGACACCTGCTGGGCTTTATGGGATGTTTTCCGTGAGAAATTTATCCCCCTACCCACCACAGCAATCTGGCAGGAAACTGCAGAAACTTTTTTTAAGTTTGTAATTTCCCCAACGGTTTGGGAGCAGTAAATGGAAAACATATCCAGATTACCAAACCGGCTTGAACTGGATCCAAGTACTTCAATTATAAATTTTTTTTTGCCATAGTGCTCATGGCGATTGCAGCTGCGGACTGTAGGTTTGTCACCGTGGATATTGGATCTTTTGGACGTGGTAATGTGTTGTGAATTCTGTGGTCAAGCTCCCTCCTGTGGTCATGAGTAGTACTGCGGCTGGTTCTGTCTATGAGCTTCCTCTGGTGGATGTGAGTGGGGCTGCGGCTTCTGAGTTTCCTTCCTCAGGTGACGAGGTTAAGTCGTTAGGTGCTGCTCTATTTAACTCCACCTAGTTCTTTGTTCCTGACCTCCAGCCAATGTTCCAGTATTGGTCTTGCTCTCTCCTGGATCGTTCTTGTGGCCTGTCTTCACTGCATAAGCTAAGTTCTGCTTGTGTTACTTTTGTTTGCTATTTTTTCTTTCCAGCTTGCTATATTAGTTTTTCTTGCTTGCTGGAAGCTCTGGGACGCAGAGGAAGCACCTCCGTACCGTTAGTCGGTGCGGAGGGTCTTTTTGCGCCCTCTGCGTGGTTGTTTGTAGGTTTTTGTGCTGACCGCAAAGCTATCTTTCCTATCCTCGGTCTATTCAGTAAGTCGGGCCTCACTTTGCTAAAACCTATTTCATCTCTGTGTTTGTATTTTCATCTTTACTCACAGTCATTATATGTGGGGGGGCTGCCTTTTCCTTTGGGGAATTTCTCTGAGGCAAGGTAGGCTTATTTTTCTATCTTCAGGGCTAGCTAGTTTCTCAGGCTGTGCCCGAGGCGCCTAGGTCTGGTCAGGAGCGCTCCACGGCTACCTCTAGTGTGGTGTGATAGGATTAGGAATTGCGGTCAGCAGAGTTCCCACGTCCCAGAGCTCGTCCTATGTTATTATTAACTATCAGGTCACTTTGTGTGCTCTTAACCACCAGGTCTATTGTGTTTCTGAATCACCAGTTCATAACAGTACTGGAGGCCCAAAGTACTAATGCTTCTCAATAGAGGGAAAAGAGAAGTTCTGAGACCATTTTTTTTTCTCTGCACTGTGTTTTGCCTTTCTTTTCCCGTAGACATTTGGGTGGTTCAGGACACAGGTGTAGTGATGGACATTAAAGGTCTGTTTTCTTGTGTGGATAATCTCGCTGCAAGAGTACAAAATATTCAAGACATTGTGGTTCAGAAATCTATGTTAGAACCTAGAATTCCTATTCCTGACTTATTTTCTGGAGATAGAGCTAAGTTTCTGAATTTCAAAAATAATTGTAAACTGTTTCTGGCTTTGAAACCCCGCTCCTCTGGTGACCCAGTTCAACAAGTTAAGATTATTATTTCTTTTATACGTGGCGACCCTCAAGACTGGGCATTTTCCCTTGCGCCAGGAGATCCTGCAGTATGCGATATTGATGCGTTTTTTCTGGCGCTCGGATTGCTGTATGATGAACCTAATTCAGTGGATCAGGCAGAAAAAAATTTGCTGGCTCTGTGTCAGGGTCAGGATGAGGTAGAGATATATTGTCAGAAGTTTAGGAAGTGGTCTGTGCTCACTCAATGGAATGAATGTGCGCTGGCAGCAATTTTTAGAAAGGGTCTCTCTGAAGCCCTTAAGGATGTCATGGTGGGATTTCCTATGCCTGCTGGTCTGAATGAGTCTATGTCTTTGGCCATTCAGATCGATCGACGCTTACGTGAGCGTAAAAATGTGCACCATTTGGCGGTATTATCTGAGCATAAACCTGAGTCTATGCAATGTGATAGAACTTTGACCAGAGCTGAACGGCAAGAACACAGACGTCAGAATGGGCTGTGTTTTTATTGTGGTGATTCCACTCATGCTATCTCCGATTGTCCTAAGCGCACTAAGCGGTTCGCTAGGTCTGCCACCATTGGTACGGAAAAAAAAAAAAAAAAAAAGAGACAAGTGCGGCGCTTCCTCTGAGCATAATACGTTTTTACCAACAAGTTAAAAACATTTCTTTTATTTGTAGTTATGCTCACCTTCTATCGGTAAGAAATGCACGTTGAGATTCTCAAGGAATCAATTCTTTAGGCAACTCTTCTTCGTATGTTGTATAAACCAATAAGGTGTGCAGCTCACTTTGGAGAACTATGTGTTGATCCTGCTTCAGATCCACATAGGTGGCAATTTCAAAGAGAAAAAAAAAAAAAAAAAAAACTCCAAGTAAATGTGGCGCTAAGCACCTACGGATTTTTTAATTCATCCACTTCAAGTGAAAAATGTAAAAAAATTCATTTATTTTCTCAAAATAAAATATATTTGTAAATTTAAAAAAAAAAAAAAAAGTCCAAGTCCATCAAATTCAGGGCAGCGCCTGAATCCACAAATGCCATGACAGAATAGGATGACAAAGAGCAGATCAAAGTAACGGACAAAAGAAATTTCGACTGTACCGTACCAATGGTTCATTTATTTTCTCAAAATAAAATATATTTGTAAATTTTTTTAAAAAACAGTACAACGCGTTTCGGCTGCTATTTTTACAGTGCAGCCTTCATCAGGTAGTAAAGATCATTTTATAGTGCTTATTGTATTGTTTGTTCTTTTTGTTTTTTTACTACCTGATGAAGGCTGCACTGTAAAAATAGCAGCCGAAACGCGTTGTACTGTTTTTTAAAAAAATTTACAAATATATTTTATTTTGAGAAAATAAATGAACCATTGGTACGGTACAGTCGAAATTTCTTTTGTCCGTTACTTTGATCTGCTCTTTGTCATCCTATTCTGTCATGGCATTTGTGGATTCAGGCGCTGCCCTGAATTTGATGGACTTGGACTTTGCTAGGCGCTGTGGGTTTTTCTTGGAGCCCTTGCAGTATCCTATTCCATTGAGAGGAATTGATGCTACGCCTTTGGCCAAGAATAAGCCTCAGTATTAGACCCAATTGACCATGTGCATGGCTCCTGCACATAAGGAGGATATCCGCTTTCTGGTGTTGCATAATCTGCATGATGTGGTCGTTTCGGGGTTGCCATGGCTACAAGTCCATAACCCAGTATTGGATTGGAAATCTATGTCTGTGTCCAGCTGGGGTTGTAAGGGGGTACATGGTGATGTTCCATTTCTGTCTATTTCATCATCCACCCCTTCTGAGGTCCCAGAGTTCTTGTCGGATTACCGGGATGTATTTGATGAGCCCAAGTCCAGTGCCCTACCTCCGCATAGGGATTGCGATTGTGCTATCGATTTGATTCCTGGTAGTAAGTTTCCTAAAGGTCGACTGTTTAATTTATCTGTGCCTGAGCACGCCGCTATGCGGAGTTACGTAAAGGAATCCTTGGAGAAGGGTCATATTCGCCCGTCGTCGTCGCCATTGGGGGCAGGGTTCTTTTTTGTGGCCAAGAAGGATGGTTCGCTGAGACCTTGTATTGATTACCGCTTTCTAAACAAAATCACAGTCAAATTTCAGTACCCCTTGCCGCTGCTGTCTGATTTGTTAGCTCGGATTAAAGGGGCTAGTTGGTTCACCAAGATAGATCTTCGTGGTGCGTATAATCTTGTGCGTATTAAACAGGGCGATGAATGGAAAACAGCATTTAATACGCCCGAGGGCCATTTTGAGTACCTGGTTATGCCATTCGGGCTTTCTAATGCTCCATCAGTATTTCAGTCCTTTATGCATGACATCTTCCGAGAGTACCTGGATAAATTCCTGATTGTATACTTGGATGATATTTTGATCTTCTCGGATGATTGGGAGTCTCATGTGAAGCAGGTCCGAATGGTGTTCCAGGTCCTGCGTGCGAATTCTTTGTTTGTGAAGGGGTCAAAGTGTCTCTTTGGTGTTCAGAAGGTTTCATTTTTGGGTTTCATTTTTTCCCCTTCTACTATCGAGATGGACCCTGTTAAAGTTCAGGCCATTTATGATTGGACTCAGCCGACTTCTCTGAAGAGTCTGCAAAAGTTCCTGGGCTTTGCTAATTTTTATCGTCGCTTCATCAATAATTTTTCTAGTATTGCTAAACCGTTGACTGATTTAACCAAGAAGGGTGCTGATGTGGTCAATTGGTCTTCTGCTGCTGTGGAAGCTTTTCAGGAGTTGAAGCGTCGTTTTTCTTCTGCCCCTGCGTTGTGACAACCAGATGTTTCGCTCCCGTTCCAGGTCGAGGTTGATGCTTCTGAGATTGGAGCAGGGGCTGTTTTGTCGCAAAGAAGTTCTGATGGCTCGTTGATGAAACTATGTGCCTTCTTTTCCAGGAAGTTTTCGCCTGCTGAGCATAATTATGATGTTGGCAATCGAGAGTTGCTGGCCGTGAAGTGGGCATTCGAGGAGTGGCGTCATTGGCTTGAAGGAGCTAAGCATCGCGTGGTGGTCTTGACTGATCACAAGAACTTGACGTATCTCGAGTCTGCCAAACGGTTGAATCCTAGACAGGCTCGTTGGTCGCTGTTTTTCTCCCGTTTTGACTTTGTGGTTTCGTACCTTCCGGGCTCTAAAAATGTGAAGGTGGATGCCCTGTCTAGGAGTTTTGTGCCCGACTCTCCGGGTTTGCCTGAGCCGGCAGGTATTCTCAAAGAGGGGGTAATTTTGTCTGCCATCTCCCCTGATTTGCGGTGGGTGCTGCAAAAATTTCAGGCTAATAGACATGACCGTTGCCCAGCGGAGAAACTGTTTGTCACTGATAAATGAACGAGTTGAGTTATCTCTGAGGTTCATTGTTCGGTGTTGGCTGGTCATCCTGGAATCTTTGGTACCAGAGATTTGGTGGCTAGATCCTTTTGGTGGCCGTCTGTGTCACGGGATGTGCGTTCGTTTGTGCAGTCCTGTGGGATTTGTGCTCGGGCTAAGCCCTGCTGTTCTCGTGCCAGTGGGTTGCTTATGCCCTTGCCAGTCCCGAAGAGGCCCTGGACACATATCTCTATGGATTTTATTTCGGATCTCCCCGTCTCTCAAGATGTCGGTCATTTGGGTAGTTTGTGATCGCTTCTCTAAGATGGTTCATTTGGTACCCTTGTCTAAATTGCTATCCTCCTCTGATTTGGTGCCATTGTTTTTCCAGCATGTGGTTCGTTTACATGGCATTCCAGAGAACATCATTTCTGACAGAGGTTCCCAGTTTGTTTCGAGGTTTTGGCGAGCCTTTTGTGCTAGGATGGGCATTGATTTGTCTTTTTCCTCGGCTTTCCATCCTCAGACAAATGGCCAAACTGAACGAACCAATCAGACCTTGGAAACATATCTGAGATGTTTTGTTTCTGCTGATCAGGATGATTGGGTGTCCTTTTTGCCTTTGGCTGAGTTCGCCCTTAATAATCGGGCCAGCTCGGCTACTTTGGTTTCGCCGTTTTTCTGCAATTCTGGTTTCCATCCTCGTGTCTCTTCAGGGCAGGTTGAGTCTTCAGACTGTCCTGGTGTGGATACTGTGGTGGATAGGTTGCAGCAGATTTGGACTCATGTGGTGGACAATTTGACATTGTCCCAGGAGAAGGCTCAACGTTTCGCTAACCGCAGGCGCTGTGTGGGTCCCCGACTTCGTGTTGGGGATTTGGTTTGGTTGTCGTCTCGTTATATTCCTATGAAAGTTTCCTCTCCTAAGTTTAAGCCTCGTTTTATTGGTCCGTATAGGATTTCTGAGGTTCTTAATCCTGTGTCTTTTCGTTTGACCCTTCCAGCTTCTTTTTCCATCCATAATGTATTCCATAGGTCATTGTTGCGGAGATACGTGGCACCTGTGGTTCCATCCGTCGATCCTCCTGCCCCGGTTTTGGTTGAGGGGGAGTTGGAGTATATAGTGGAGAAGATTTTGGATTCTCGTATTTCGAGACGGAAACTCCAGTACCTGGTTAAGTGGAAGGGTTATGGTCAGGAAGATAATTCCTGGGTCTTTGCCTCTGATGTTCATGCTGCCGATCTGGTTCGTGCCTTTCATTTGGCTCATCCTGGTCGGCCTGGGGGCTCTGGTGAGGGTTCGGTGACCCCTCCTCAAGGGGGGGTACTGTTGTGAATTCTGTGGTCAAGCTCCCTCCTGTGGTCATGAGTAGTACTGCGGCTGGTTCTGTCTTTGAGCTTCCTCTGGTGGATGTGAGTGGGGCTGCGGCTTCTGAGTTTCCTTCCTCAGGTGACGAGGTTAAGTCGTTAGGTGCTGCTCTATTTAACTCCACCTAGTTCTTTGTTCCTGGCCTCCAGTCAATGTTCCAGTATTGGTCTTGCTCTCTCCTGGATCGTTCTTGTGGCCTGTCTTCACTGCATAAGTTAAGTTCTGCTTGTGTTACTTTTGTTTGCTATTTTTTCTGTCCAGCTTGCTATATTGGTTTTTCTTGCTGGAAGCTCTGGGACGCAGAGGAAGCACCTCCGTACCGTTAGTCGGTGCGGAGGGTCTTTTTGCGCCCTCTGCGTGGTTGTTTGTAGGTTTTTGTGCTGACCGCAAAGCTATCTTTCCTATCCTCGGTCTATTCAGTAAGTCGGGTCTCACTTTGCTAAAACCTATTTCATCTCTGTGTTTGTGTTTTCATCTTTACTCACAGTCATTATATGTGGTGGGCTGCCTTTTCCTTTGGGGAATTTCTCTGAGGCAAGGTAGGCTTATTTTTCTATCTTCAGGGCTAGCTAGTTTCTCAGGCTGTGCCCGAGGCGCCTAGGTCTGGTCAGGAGCGCTCCACGGCTACCTCTAGTGTGGTGTGATAGGATTAGGAATTGCGGTCAGCAGAGTTCCCATGTCCCAGAGCTCGTCCTATGTTATTATTAACTATCAGGTCACTTTGTGTGCTCTTAACCACCAGGTCTATTGTGTTTCTGAATCACCAGTTCATAACAGTAATGACTCCCAGACATTTAAAAACTCAGACATGGGCCAACGGCTGTATGGGAAAAATTTTAATTTCCCCCTGCTATGACTTCTTCCCAACACTGAAGGCCTGCCAATGCCATTTGTTGTGGTTGGGGATGATGAGGCCTTTCAGATGTGTGGAAACCTCCTTAAACAATATTCCAGTCGGGACTTGAACCAGAGAAAAAGGATTGTTTATTACCGACTGACCACAGCACGAAGAACTGTTGAGTGTACCTTTGATATGCTTGACTCTAAATAGTGCATTTTAGCGACAGCCATTAATCTGAACATTGAGACAGTCGATGAGGTGGTTAAGGCATGTGTGGTTCTGCACAACTATATATTGGCTAAAGAGCGACCCAACATTAAACTTAATGAACCTGTTAGTAACCCATTTCCAGATTACCATCATCACCGTGTGAGGACAACAGTTGAAGTTGCCCAAATGAGGGATACATTTGTGGCCTACTTTGTTTCTGAGAATGGACGTGTGGCATGGCAAGATGAAATTGTTTAGTAAAATGTTCTTGTAATGTTATCTAAGTTATGTACCTGCGATGTTTAAATGTACCTTTAACCCCTTCATGACCCAGCCTATTTTGACCTTAAAGACCTTGCCGTTTTTTGCAATTCTGACCAGTGTCCCTTCATGAGGTAATAACTCAGGAACGCTTCAATGGATCCTAGCGGTTCTGAGATTGTTTTTTCGTGACATATTGGGCTTCATGTTAGTGGTAAATTTAGGTCAATAAATTCTGTGTTTATTTGTGATAAAAACGGAAATTTGGCGAAAATTTTGAAAATTTCGCAATTTTCACATTTTGAATTTTTATTCTGTTAAACCAGAGAGTTATGTGACACAAAATAGTTAATAAATAACATTTCCCACACGTCTACTTTACATCAGCACAATTTTGGAAACAAAATTTTTTTTTGCTAGGAAGTTATAAGGGTTAAAATTTGACCAGCGATTTCTCATTTTTACAACGAAATTTACAAAACCATTTTTTTTAGGGACCACCTCACATTTGAAGTCAGTTTGAGGGGTCTATATGGCTGAAAATACCCAAAAGTGACACCATTCTAAAAACTGCACCCCTCAAGGTGCACAAAACCACATTCAAGAAGTTTATTAACCCTTCAGGTGCTTCACAGCAGCAGAAGCAACATGGAAGGAAAAAATGAACATTTAACTTTTTAGTCACAAAAATGATTTTTCAGCAACAATTTTTTTATTTTCCCAATGGTAAAAGGAGAAACTGAACCACGTAAGTTGTTGTCCAATTTGTCCTGAGTACGCTGATACCTCATATGTGGGGGTAAACCACTGTTTGGGCGCACGGCAGGGCTTGGAAGGGAAGGAGCGCCATTTGACTTTTTGAATGAAAAATTGGCTGCACTCTTTAGCGGACACCATGTCACATTTGGAGAGCCCCCGTGTGCCTAAAAATTGGAGCTCCCCCACAAGTGACCCCATTTTGGAAACTAGACGCCCCAAGGAACTTATCTAGATGCATAGTGAGCCCTTTAAACCCCCAGGTGCTTCACAAATTGATCCGTAAAAATGAAAAAGTACTTTTTTTTCACAAAAAAATTCTTTTAGCCTCAATTTTTTCATTTTCACATGGACAACAGGATAAAATGGATCCTAAAATTTGTTTGGCAATTTCTCCTGAGTACACCGATACTTCACATGTGGGGGTAAACCACTGTTTGGGCACATGGTAAGGCTCGGAAGGGAAGGAGCGCCATTTGACTTTTTGAATGAAAAATTATCTCCATCGTTAGCGGACACCATGTCGCGTTTGGAGAGACCCTGTGTGCTTAAACATTGGAGCTCCCCCACAAGTGACCCCATTTTGGAAACTGGACCCCCCAAGGAACTTATCTAGATGCCTAGTGAGCACTTTAAACCCTCAGGTGCTTCACAAATTGATCCGTAAAAATGAAAAAGTACTTTTTTTTTCACAAAAAATTTATTTTCGCCTCAATTTTTTCATTTTCACATGGGCAATAGGATAAAATGGATCCTAAAATTTGTTGAGCAATTTCTCCCGAGTACGCCGATACCTCATATGTGGGGGTAAACCACTGTTTGGGCACACGGCAGGGCTCGGAAGGGAAGGCGCGCCTTTTAACTTTTTGAATGGAAAATTAGCTCCAATTGTTAGCGGACACCATGTCGCATTTGGAGAGCCCCTGTGTGCCTATGCAATGGAGCTCCCCCACAAGTGACCCCATTTTGGAAACTAGACCCCCCAAGGAACTTATCTAGATGCATACTGAGCACTTTAAACCCCCAGGTGCTTCACAGAAGTTTATAATGCAGAGCCATGAAAATAAAAAATAATTTTTCTTTTCTCAAAAATGATTTTTTAGCCTGGAATTTCCTATTTTGCCAATGGTAATAGGAGAAATTGGACCACAAATGTTGTTGTCCAGTTTGTCCTGAGTATGCAGACACCCCATATGTGGGGGTAAACCACTGTTTGGGCGCACGGCAGGGCTCAGAAGGGAAGGCACGCCATTTGGCTTTTTAAATGGAAAATTATCTCCAATCATTAGCGGACACCATGTCGCGTTTGGAGAGCCCCTGTGTGCCTAAACATTGGAGATCCCCCACAAATTACCCCATTTTGGAAACTAGACCCCCAAAGGAACTAATCTAGATGTGTAGTGAGCACTTTGAACCCTCAAGTGCTTCACAGAAGTTTATAACGCAGAGCCATGAAAATAAAAAAAAAAAAATATTTTCTCAAAAATGAATTTTAGCCCGCAATTTTTTATTTTCCCAAGGGTAACAGGAGAAATTTGACCCCAAAAGTTGTTGTCCAGTTTCTCCTGAGTACGCTGATACCCCATATGTGGGGGTAAACCACTGTTTAAGCACATGCTGGGGCTCGGAAGTGAAGTAGTGACGTTTTGAAATGCAGACTTTGATGGAATGCTCTGTGGGCGTCACGTTGCGTTTGCAGAGCCCCTGATGTGGCTAAACAGTAGAAACCCCCCACAAGTGACCCCATTTTGGAAACTAGACCCCGAAAGGAACTTATCTAGATGTGAGGTGAGCACTTTGAACCCCCAAGTGCTTCACAGAAGTTCATAACACAGAGCAGTGAAAATAATAAATACGTTTTCTTTCCTCAAAAATAATTTTTTAGCCCAGAATTTTTTATTTTCCCAAGGGTTACAGGAGAAATTGGACCACAAAAGTTGTTGTCCAGTTTCTCCTGAGTACGCTGATACCCCATGTGTGGGGGTAAACCACTGTTTGGGCACACGTGGGGGCTCAGAAGGGAAGTAGTGACTTTTGAAATGCAGACTTTGATGGAATGGTCTGCGGGCGTCACATTGCGTTTGCAGAGCCCCTGGTGTGCCTAAACAGTAGAAACCCCCCACAAGTGACCCCATTTTGGAAACTAGACCCCCAAAGGAACTTATCTAGATGTGTGGTGAGCACTTTCAACCCCCAAGTGCTTTACAGAAGTTTATAACGCAGAGCCGTGAAAATAATAAATACGTTTTCTTTCCTCAAAAATAATTTTTTAGCCCAGAATTTTTTATTTTCCCAAGGGTTACAGGAGAAATTGGACCACAAAAGTTGTTGTCCAGTTTCTCCTGAGTACGCTGATGCCCCATGTGTGGGGGTAAACCACTGTTTGGGCACACGTGGGGGCTCAGAAGGGAAGTAGTGACTTTTGAAATGCAGACTTTGATGGAATGGTCTGCGGGCGTCACGTTGCGTTTGCAGAGCCCCTGGTGTGCCTAAACAGTAGAAACCCCCCACAAGTGACCCCATTTTGGAAACTAGACCCCCCAAGGAACTTATCTAGATATGTGGTGAGCACTTTGAACCCCCAAGTGCTTCACAGACGTTTACAACGCAGAGCCGTGAAAATAAAAAATCATTTTTCTTTCCTCAAAAATGATGTTTTAGCAAGCAATTTTTTATTTTCTCAAGGGTAACAGGAGAAATTGGACCCCAGTAATTGTTGCGCAGTTTGTCCTGAGTATGCTGGTACCCCATATGTGGGGGTAAACCACTGTTTGGGCACACGTCGGGGTTCGGAAGTGAGGGAGCACCATTTGAATTATTGAATACAAGATTGGCTGGAATCAATGGTGGCGCCATGTTACGTTTGGAGACCCCCTGAAGTGCCTAAACAGTGGAAACCCCTCAATTCTACCTCCAACACACCCCTAACCCTTATCCCAACTGTAGCCGTAACCCTAATCACAACCCTAACCCCAACACACCCCTAACCACAACCCTAACCCCAACACACCCCTAACCCTAACCACAACCCTAATTCCAACCCAACTCTAAGGCTATGTGCCAACGTTGCGGATTCGTATGAGATTTTTCAGCATCATTTTTGAGAAATCCGCGGGTAAAAGGCACTGCGTTTTACATGTGGATTTACCGTGGATTTCCAGTGTTTTTTGTGCGGATTTCACCTGTGGATTCCTATTGAGGAACAGGTGTAAAACGCTGCGGAATCCGCACAAAGAATTGGCATGCTGCGGAAAATACAACGCAGCGTTCCCGCGCGGTATTTTCTGCACCATGGGCACAGCGGATTTGGTTTTCCATATGTTTACATGGTACTGTAAACCTGATGGAACACTGCTGCGGATCCGCAGCCAAATCCGCACCGTGTGCACATAGCCTAATTCTAAAGGTATGTGCACACGCTGCGGAAAACGCTGCGGATCCGCAGCAGTTTCCCATGAGTTTACAGTTCAATGTGAACCTATGGGAACCAAAAATCGCTGTACACATGCTGCGGAAAAACTGCACGGAAACGCAGCGGTTTACATTCCGCAGCATGTCACTACTTTCTGCGGATTCCGCAGCGGTTTTACAACTGCTCCAATAGAAAATCGCAGTTGTAAAACCGCAGTGAAATGCGCAGAAAAACCGCGGTAAATCCACGATAAATCGGCAGCGGTTTAGCACTGTGGATTTTTCAAATCCGCTGCGGAAAAATCCGCATAGGACCAGAATACGTGTGCACATACCGAAACCCTAACCCTAGCCCTAACCCTACCCCTAACCCTAACCCTAACCCTACCCCTAACCCTACCCCTAACCCTACCCCTAACCCTAACCCTACCCCTAACCCTACCCCTAACCCTAACCCTAGTTCTTACCCCAACCTTAGTGAAAAAAAAAAAAAATTCTTTATTTTTTTTATTGTCCCTATCTATGGGGGTGACAAAGGGGGGGGGTCATTTACTATTTTTTTTATTTTGATCACTGAGATATAACCTATCTCAGTGATCAAAATTCACTCTGGAACGAATCTGCCGACCGGCAGATTCGGCGGGCGCACTGCACATGCGCCCGCCATTTTGGAAGATGGCGGCGCCCAGGAAAGAAGACGGACGGACCTCGGGCGGCCAGGTAAGTATAAGGGGGGGGAGATCAGGGCATGGGGGGGGCGTCGGAGCACGGGGGGGTGGATCGGAGCATGGGGGGGGGTGGATCGGAACACGGGAGGGAGGATTGGAGCACGGGGAAGGATTGGAGCACGGGGTGAGGGATCGCTGTGCGGGGGGGGTGGATCGGAGCACGGGGGGGGGTCGCTGTGTGCGGGGGGGGATCGGAGTGCGGGGGGGTTTGATTGGAGCGTGGGGGGTGTGATTGGTGCACGGGGAAGCGGACAGGAGGACGGGGGAGCGGAGCACAGGACGGAGGGGAGCGGACCACAGATCGGGGGGCTGGGGGGGCGATCGGAGGGGTGGGGTGGGTGCACATAAGTGTTTCCAGCCATGGCCGATGATATTGCAGCATCGGCCATGGCTGGATTGTAATATTTCACCAGTTTTTTAGGTGAAATATTACAAATCGCTCTGATTGGCAGTTTCACTTTCAACAGCCAATCAGAGCGATCGTAGCCACGAGGGCGTGAAGCCACCCCCCCTGGGCTAAACTACCACTCCCCCTGTCCCTGCAGATCGGGTGAAATGGGAGTTAACCCTTTCACCCGGCCTGCAGGGACGCGATCTTTCCATGACGCATATGCTGCGTCATGGGTCGGAATGGCACCGACTTTCATGACGCAGCGTATGCGTCAAAGGTCGGGAAGGGGTTAATGTTTTCTGAAAATAAAACACCTCTAGTAAAAACACCAGTTCCAAGTGCCCTCTACATGACAATACTTTTTTATAAAGTTTAATAAGGTGATCACCGGCTCACAACTACAATCTTTATAAAATCCAGTCCCTGTTTAATGCAGATTGCATGAGACAGGGAGTCGATTTCAACCAAATTGGGTTATGTCACCCATGCTTTACACCACACCTCTTCTCACTGAGGTCAGTGCTATGGTAGGTGACTTGGATTAGCTCCATTGTCTATTCAGTCAGCATTTCTATAGTCCAATAGATTAATGCAGACTGAAGAGATGATGGAGCTAATCCAACTCATATTGTTACTCACCTGCCCATGTGTCAGAACTAGTGTACTCAGGATGCAGAAAACCCAGCATCCTGTGTGCACTAGTGCTGACAGCTGGGCTTGTGAGCATTGCTGACCCCTGACCCTTTGTGCTGTATTAATATTTTTTTTGAGGATTTTCAGTCCTCTTTGTGTTTTTGCCACCTCATAGCTCCATGACACACACAAGAAACAAAGCTGCAGTGTAAAGCAAATAAAAAAGAGGGGCCGCAGATTGTGTGTCATGGAGCTATGAGGTGGCAAAAACACAGTGTGTGTAGATGGCTACATATGTGTTGATGGTGAACGGTGTGTGTTGAAGGCGACGAAAGAGACAAGCAGTGATAGGGGAAAAAAGCACAAAAATTTATTTAACAACACAGACAAAAAATATATATATTTTTTACGAGGCAATGAGGGAGAAATGTTATGGACCTGGGGGTGTGGAGCTGGGAGGATTGGTTTGGTGTGGACGATGAAGGGGTTCCAGGGGAAGGGCCTAGTAAATTTGTGGGGTCTGGGAGGCCGAGGATGGAAGTAGATACAGTACAGACCAAAACTTTGGACACACCTTCTCATTTAAAGATTTTTCTGTATTTTCATGACTATGAAAATTGTACATTCCCACTGAAAGCATGAAAACTATGAATTAATACACGTGGAATTATATATTTAACAAAAAAGTGTGAAACAACTAAAATTATGTCTTATATTCTAGGCTCTTCAAAGTAGCTTTTGCTTTGATGACTGCATTGCACACTCTTGGCATTCTCTTGATGAGCTTCAAGAGGTAGTCACCGGGAATGGTTTTCACGTCACAGGTGTGCCCTCTCAGGTTTAATAAGTGGGATTTCTTGCCTTATAAATAGTGTTGGGACCATCAGTTGTGTTGTGCAGAAGACTGGTGGATACACAGCTGATAGTCCTACTGAATAGACTGTTAGAAATTGTTTTATGTCAAGAAAAAAGCAGCTAAGTAAATAAAAATGAATGGCCCTCATTACTTTAAGAATTGAAGGTCAGTCAGTCCAAAAAATTGGGAAAACTTTGAAAGTGTCCCCAAGTGCAGTGGCAAAAACCATCATGTGCTACAAAGAAACTGGCTCACATGAGGACCGCCCCAGGAAAAGAAGACCAAGAGTCACCTCTGCTTCAGAAGATAAATTTATCCGAGACACCAGCCTCAGAAATCGCAGGTTAACAGCAGCTCAGATTAGAGACCAGGTCAATGCCACACAGAGTTCTAGCAGCAAACACATCTCTACAACAACTGTTAAGAGGAGACTTTGTGCAGCAGGCCTTCATGGTAACAAAGCTGCTAGGAAACCACTGCTAAGGACAGGCAACAAGCAGAAGAGACTTGTTTGGGCTAAAGAACACAAGGAATGGACATTAGACCAGTGGAAATCTGTGCTTTGGTCTAATGAGTCCAAATTTGAGATCTTTGGTTCCAACCACCGTGTCTTTGTGCGATGCAGAAAAGGTGAACGGATGGACTCTATATACCTGGTTCCCACCGTGAAGCATGGAGGAGGAGGTGTGATTGTGTAGGGGTGCTTTGCTGGTGACACTGTTGGGGATTTATTCAAAATTGAAGGTATACTGAACCAGCATGGCTACCACAGCATCTTGCAGCGGCTATTCCATCCGGTTTGCGTTTAGTTGGACCATCATTTATTTTTCAACAGGACAATGACCCCAAACACACCTCACGGCTGTGTAAGGGCTATTTGACCAAGAAGGAGAGTGATGGGGTGCTATGCCAGATGACCTGGCCTCCACAGTCACCAGACCTGAACCCAATCGAGATGGTTTGGGGTGAACTGGACCGCAGAGTGAAGGCAAAAGGGCCAACAAGTGCTAAGCATCTCTGGGAACTCCTTCAAGATTGTTTGAAGACCACTCCCAGTGACTACCTCTTGAAGCTCATCAAGAGAATGCCAAGATTGTGCAAAGCAGTCATCAAAGCAAAAGGTGGCTACTTTGAAGAACCTAGAATATAAGACATATTTTCAGTTGTTTCACACTTTTTTGTTAAGTATATAATTCCACGTGTGTTAATTCATAGTTTTGATGCCTTCAGTGTGAATGTAAAATTTCATAGTCATGAAAACACAGTAAAATCTTTAAATGAGAAGGTGTGTCCAAACTTTTGGTCTGTACTGTACATTAGGAGTGGAAGCATGGAATGGGAGAGACACATTGAAAGGGAGAGACAAACTGGACAACACAGACACATTTGGAGGTGAGGATGGAGGTAGTACGACAGTTCTTGTTGCCCGTTTCTTCTTTTTTGGTTTGAAGAGTATGAGTACCATGAGTATGCTGGTGGCTTCTTCATCTCCTTGGGAGAGTGGGAATGGTGGGATCCGGAACCGGCATGGTGGTGGATCGGGATGGCCGTGAAGTTTGTTGAACCTCCATGGTGGTGTCGGTGGATGGACGTGCAGTTTGCTGAACCTCCATGGTAGTGGATCGGGACGACCGTGCAGTTTGCTGAACCTCCATGGTGGTGGCGGTGGACAGCCGTGCCGTTTGCTGAACCACCATGGTGGTGGTGGTGGCGGTGGACGGACGTGCAGTTTGCTGAAGCAACATGGTGGTGGACAGCCATGCAGGAGCAGAACTCGGCATAGTGGTGGAGTGGCTTTCAGCAGCATCGGCATGGTGGTGGCAGTGTAGTGGGGTGCGGCAGGACTGGCCATGGCGTACAGTGGTATGCAGCAGAACTCGATATTGAGGTAAAATGTGTAATTGGGGGCACAGGTGGAAATACCACCTGTGGCTGCTGTAAGTACAGAGTCTACTGCATAACCTGAACATAAGCAGCATTGCAGGCCTGCATCACATTGAGCTGGAGTTCAGGCGTAAGGTTTTCCGACATGCCCCGCTCTATCTCATAAAAAAAATGGTGTGCCGGTCTCTGGAGGTCGGCTTCCAGATGGTCAAGGTGTTGGTTGACATCCTAGAAAAGTGCGTTAATATGAGTCAGACCGCTTTCCAGTCTATCTCCCAATGCCTTCAGGCCATTCTGGAAGACCGAGCTCAAGTGAATAAACTCGGGCATGAGTGACCTATCTGAGGCCTTCTGCTGCTGGCGGGAAGACCCCCCCAAAAAGAGGCAGAGGACTGGGACAGGGGAACACCTGAAGGACCAGCTGCCTATTCTCCAGCCTGTGATGCTGGCCCACTTGCTGCATCGCTGGTGGATGGCTGGGACTGGCCTGTGCCTCTTTGATGTGGGACCTCTCCAGAGGACCATCCAGGTTTGAGGGTGCTGCTCCAGGTTTTGTAGAAGAAAAGTAAAACATTACTACCAAAAAATAACAATTGTAAAAGCGCCAACTCCTGTGGAATAGAAAAATTCAGATTAGGGAATACAACATAATGGAATACAACACAAAAATACTTACAATCTCTGGGCAAGGACAGGCCTCAGGAAAGCCAGCAACCGGTGGTAGTTATATTTCCCGATCCTTGCTGCAGCACCACTGCGAACTTGGATCTCCTGTCTCAGGTCCTTGTTGAAACGATCCTTCATTGAACACCAACAGGTTTTTACTTTGTTCACCGAGAAGGGGGAAAATTTTTTTTGCTAAACAATGCACTTGAGGCCGGGTTCACACAACCATGTGTGATGCGATAAACTCCCGCAAGTTTCTCACATCGCACATGGTTGTGTGATCCTGGCCTTCAGGTTCACTGCCGCATTAGACCACATTGCAATACTTACAAAATTCCTTTCTGACTCGTGGCATGGTGTTGTCCTAGTTATCCAGTGCTTCGGCCACCTCATTCCGCAGCCGCCGAATCACCACAGCGTCAGAGTGCTGCTGCATCCGCTACTGCACAAGTGTAAAGAGGAGGTCATTGTCAACTGCTTCTTCCTCCCGTTGTGGAACCTAGAAATGAAAGAAAGACATTAATGTTGTATAGATAAAACATTTAACCAAAAATAGTCAAGAATAACCAAAAACAGTCAAGAATACTTACACACCGTCTTGCCACCGGAACTTGGGCCTGAGTCTGCTGCTCCTGCTCATCTGCACTGGAATGGCTCTGGAAAGGAAAATACTTTGCCTCATGTGTAATAGTGACAGTGAATACTTACCAATCAGTAGCAAATGTACTCACTTCAGTCTCCTGTCCACTGTATGAGGTCTGCTCTGCACTGGAGGACATGATAAGGAATGCTGCAAGAGAGACAGAAATGATTACAGACTGAAGGGAGAAAAACAGACAGGCTGACATGTAGCTTGTATACTCACATTTTGATAGAGTCTTCCAAAAAAGGTGCTGCAATGCCTTATATTGCTTCCAGAGTCTGGAGAGAAATGGACTTCCAGTGCCCACACCCTCTTTTAAAAGCTTTCTTTGGGAGGTGGCTTAAAACCAGTTCCTGGACATGTTTACTCATAAAAATGCATGCATACTCAAACACAATCGTGCGCATGTCCTTGCGTACCAATGCGTTCCCATATACTGTAATGCGTTTTTTTAACGCACTCCTTCTGCAAGCTTCTGCATGCGTATGGCAGCGGAAATTTGATGCCTCAAAAATTGCAACATGATGTGTTAGCTGCGCCTCGTTGCACACCGCGAAACGACGCATGCATAAGCAATCGCAGGTGAACACATGAAAACGCATGTACCTGCGTCCACAATGTAAAAGATGAAATCAAGACACGTGGATGTCTGCATCAGAAACGCTGCGGACACAACCGGAAATGTGAAACCGGTCTTATTTAGTGTCAGCAAGAGCGAAAAGGATTTTCCTTACTTCACTTTCGCAAGTGCCACAAAGATCGTCCCTTCATGAAGAATGACCAGAACACTTTGAAAATCCTGAAAACTTTTGCTTTTCACTCTGATCACTGAACCTAATAGCAGGTGGGCACTTTATGTTTTTAACAGATAATTTTTCAGTAATCATCTTACTATCATTAAAGGCAGGATTACAGTTTAAGATGTCTACTATGTACACTACCGTTCCAAAGTTTAGGGTCACTTAGAAATGTCCTTGCACAGTTTTTTCCAATGAAGCGGCTGTGTTTTTCAACACTAAACTTTATCACCATGCAGAGGAGACAAATCTAGCATGCCAAAACTGCCACAAAAAACGCATAAAAAAATGCAGCAAAAACGCAGAAAAAATGGAAGCAAGACCTGCTTGTTTTTCTGCAGCCTCTTTCCTGCCAAGAGATCAGGTTTTGCTGCAGAAAAGAAATGCCGAAAAAATGCCTAGTGTGTATTTACCCTTAGTACCTCAACCACTAACAATATGCAAATCTTAAAAATATATATGAATATCACTAGAACTATATATATATATATATGTATGTATATATATATATATATATATATATATATATCTTGACTCCAAATAGATAAAATCTTTTTATGATCAGGGGTTATATGACTTCTAAATATTTTCATGAAAGCATAAATTATCCAGCTGACGTCTGTTATACATACGGAAGATCCCTGAAATCTGTGTAATCTTTATATGCCCTCTGTCTCCCACCATATGCTGGCAAAGATAATAGGGGTCTTGGGAGTTTCCTGTAGGAATGAGGATAGAAATGTAATTGTAATGTAAGTGGTAGCAATGTGTGTACTAAATACGTATGTGATATATGATAGCGCTAATGGGAAAGCATGAAATATTAGAACCTATGAACATGTCATGGGGTGTGAAAGACGCAATTTTTTACAGTAACCTCTAGCCAGAGTAATGCTACATGAATCTATTTAGCCACTTAGGATAATGTTCTCTTCCCACTGTGATACTATTACTGATACAAGCATGCTTTACAGCATTGTGAAGCTAATCTCTGTATAACTGCTACAAATCGTCCCCGCATTGTAATAATGTTATGGCTTTACACTGCATTCACAAGCACAGCATGTGTATAAGATTCATGAGACAGAATTGTGAGACATTAAGGGCTCGCTCACACTAGTGTATAGCATCCAATGATTCTCTCATGCAAGAGAATCTGAAGCTATATGCAATAGACCCTCAGCTCAAACTCTACTGCGAGTTTGATACAAGTGATATCTTACTGTGATACCAATTCCGTCGCATGCTAGAATTTGATCACAGGTGCGGAAAAAATGTATACACTGCCAATTGCAGCATGCTGCAATATTTTTCTCATGCCGACTCGGCATGAGAAATTAAACGCTAGTTGGCACTCTTCCATAGTATAATATTAGAGCGAGTGCTATCTAATGAAAAATCAGATAGCACTTGTCCGAGTTATATGCTGGCTACTTGCCAATGTGAACAAGCCCTAAAGCACATGCAGCATAAATCAGAGCCAGGAAGCACAACTGCTGAGGGTATGATTTTCTCTACAATGCTAGCCTGTCATTTCAAAGAAAACATAGTTGTGTGTACCTGACCTGTCAATCATCTAAAGCGTTGTTGGTGTTACACAAAGCAGGCTCACTGGGTGAGGTTTAGTCTCTAAGTCCAAGGTCTGGGTGAGCACACGGGCCAAGGGCACCCGTGAAGAAGCTAGGTGGAGCACGCGGTACAGGGACAGCTGAGGGATTAGAAACCACAGATAGGTGGAACGTTGGATGCTAGAAACCTCAGGCAAGTGGCAGAGATCCAGGAGACCACAGGAAAGCAGGCAGACACATAGATAACTAAAAGTTTTAATAAAGTTCTGGAAACCGCAAGCTAACAGGAGACACCCTGGTAGCTGCAGGCGGACACATAGAGGGTAGTGATGAGCGAATATACTCGTTGCTCGGGTGATCTCCGAGTATTTGTAAGTGCTCAGAGATTTAGTTTTCTTTGCCTCAGCTGCATGATTTACAGCTGATAGACAGCTTGAATACATGTGGGGATTCCCATAAACCAGGCAACCCCCACATGTACTCAGACTGGCTGGCAGCCATAAATCATGCAGCTGCGTCAACAAAAACTAAATCTCCAAGCAGTTACAAATACTCGGACACCACCCGAGCGTATCACTTATAGAGGGCCTGGAAACGACAGACAAGCAGGTGGGATGATGGAAACTGCCTGCAGGTGGAAAACATGCAGGAGATGGTAGACAAGCAGGCCTAGATGCTGGAAAATTCATGCAAGTAGGAAACATCCAGGAGACCACAGGCCAGCAGGAGGGATGCTGAAAACCGTGGTAAGGTGGGAAACATCCAGGAAACCACAGGCAAGCATTTGGGATGCTGGAAACCGCAGGCAAGTAGGAAACATACAGTAGACCACATAAAGTCAATCCAAAGAAAAAATATATTGAGCAGCACAGCTTAAAGACCTAGAGCTGACCGTAGTTACTATACTGTGCACAGGAGAGCCTGACAGTGGATCGGGGTGCTCGCATAAAAAAAGTACTTCGACCAAGATGAGTAGAAAAAAGTTGCGGCAGCACTCACCAGTTGGTGAAACAAGGGTCTGCAGGGGTCGACAACAGCCGTTTTGCGCTGACAGTAGCACTTCCACGGGTCCCATGGAAGTGCTACTGTCAGCGCGAAACGGCCGTTGTCGACCCCTGCACACCCTTGTTTCACCAACACCCCCGAGCCATGAACATGATGTTATACTTGCTTCAATAAAGGATTTATACCACTCAAGGATTGGTGAGTGCTGCCGCAACTTTTTGATACTCATCTTGGTATACAGTAGACCACAGGTAAGCAAGGGGGATACTGGAAACCGCAGAGAACGAGGAGACCACAGGAAAGCATTTGGGATGCCAGAAACTGATGGCAGGTGGGATATGTGTAGGAGATGACAGGCAAGCATGTGGGATGCTGGAAACTGCTGGCAGGTGAGGGACATCATGGAGACAACAGGCAAGCAGGTGAGATGCTAGGAACTACAGGTAAGCAGGAAACTTCCAGGAGACTGCAGGCAAGCAGGCGAGATGCTAGATACCAGTGGCAGGTAGGAGATTCCAGGAGACCACAGGCAAACTGGCGAGAGACATCAAGGAAATCATAAGCAAAGTTACTGAAGACCTCACAATGCAGGCACATTGGAGATTTAAGGACTGGAGGCCATAGGCAGACAGGAAGCATCATGGAGACACAGGCAGGTAGCAGTCAAAACTTCAGAGTAACAAGAAAGTATAAATACCATGGAAGCCACAGGCGTCTAGAAGACATCCTCGAAACTGTCAGACACGCAGGTTACTGGAAACTACAGACCAGCAGGTGAAGTCCTGAACACCTCTTACTGGTAGCAACTTTACTGGAAGCGACAGATAAACAGATAAAATCCTGAAGACCACTGACAGGTAGCAAGATTACAGGAAATTTCAGACAAGTAGGTGAAGTCCTAAAGACTAATAACAGGTAGCATGGTTAATGGAAACCACAGACAATTTGGTGAAATCCTAAAGACCATTGACAGGTGGCAAGATTACTGGAAACTGCAGACCAACAACACATGGATGAGAAAAGAATGACAGCCAGGAGACTGTGGACTGGAACTGTGCACAGACAAAATAAAAGAGCTACTAGTAAGTCTTAACACAATGTCAAGACACAGGTGCGTGTCTTGGGAGGCCATGTATAGACCCAGGAAATACAACACATGGGAGCAAAGCCTGACATGGAGAACAGGAAAATCTTACAGACCGGGGCAGGTGCGTAAGGTGGGGAGATGCTAGTCTGGGGTGGCATTAGACTAATCTTATCTATTCCAATGCTCTCTCCAGTAAACCACTGTATGTTTTCTCTGAAAATTCCAGGGCATTGTTCAGGCAGCTCTCTTCTTGCTCTTTTCTGTTCACTTTCTTAACTCTTTTCTTCACCTTCTCTTACCTTTTCACAACCATCTCCTGTTCTTTCTTATCTTATACCTCTTTCCTATCTTTTTTCACTCCCACTTGCCATCCCCACCCCTCCTTTTTTACTTTTTAAGGTGACTATTCTGACTATAATTGAGCAGTCACAGTCGAGTGGGATCTTTGAAAGATAAGGGCTTTCATAGCCCCAAGAAATGCTCTATCCTCATGAATTTTCTGTGGGGAAGTCCTCTTCAGGTAGTTTTCCTCCAAGGAACTCATTACAGCAGAGGAAAACCCTGAAAGCTTTTTGATAGGCAGTTTCTACTAGTTTACCATTTTACCTCTCCTGACTCGAAATCCAGCAGAACCTTTATCTTGCTATCTAGCTCTCTTCCTCTTCCCTGGTAGTTTAGGGAGTCACGCACTGATGATAAAGGCAGACTTTTTTTTTACTCAAGGGCAAAATGGCTTCTCAAAATTTCAGTTTTTCATCTCTCTACTTACCCAACAAGGTTCAATGTTCATCATTGTTGCAGTACCTTGACATATTGCAGGAGTTAAAAGAAGAAACATTAGTCCTAAGGCAATTTTTACAATTCTGACCACTGTCCCTTTATGAGGTTATAACTCTGGAACGCTTCAATGGATCCCAGTGATTCTGACATTGTTTTCTCGTGACATATTGTACTTCATGATAGTGGTACAAATTCTTTGATATTACCTGCGTTTATTTGTGAAAAAAATTGGAAAATTTCGCAATTTTCCAACTTTGAATTTTTATGCAATTAAATCACAGAGATATGTCCCTCAAAATACTTAATAAGTAACATTTCCCACATGTCTACTTTACATCAGCACAATTTTGGAACCAAATTTTTTTTTGTTAGGGAGTTATAAGGGTTAAAAGTTGACCAGCAATTTCTCATTTTTAAAACACCAGTTTTTTTTAGGGACCACATCTCATTTGAAGTCATTTTGAGGGGTCTATATGATAGAAAATACCCAAGTGTGACACCATTCTAAAAACTGCACCCCTCAAGGTGCTCAAAACCATATTCAAGAAGTTTATTAACCCTTCTGGTGCTTCACAGGAATTTTTTTGAATGTTTAAATAAAAATGAACATTTAACTTTTTTTCACAAAAAATTTACTTAATCTCCAATTTGTTTTATTTTACCAAGGGTAACAGGAGAAAATGGACCGCAAAAGTTGTTGTTCAATTTGTCCTGAGTACACTGATACCCCATATGTGGGGGTAAACCACTGTTTGGGCGCATGACAGAGCTCAGAAGCGAAGGAGCGCCATTTGACTTTTCAATGCAAAATTGACTGGAATCGAGATGGGACACCATGTTGCATTTGAAGAGCCCCTGATGTGCCTAAACATTGAAACCCCCCACAAGTGACACATTTTGGAAAGTAGACCCCCTAGGGAACTTATCTAGAGGTGTGGTGAGCACTTTGACCCACCAAGTGCTTCACAGAAGTTTATAATGCAGAACCATAAAAATAAAAATTCATATTTTTTCACAAAAATTATCTTTTCACCCCCAATATTTTATTTTCCCAAGGGTAAGAGAAGAAATTGGACCCAAAAAGTTGTTGTATGATTTGTCCTGAGTACGCTGATACTCCATATGTGGGGGTAAACTACTGTTTGGGCGCATGGGAGAGCTCGGAAGGGAAGGAGCGCTGTTTGACTTTTCAATGCAAAATTGACAGGAATTGAGATGGGACGCCATGTTGTGTTTGGAGAGCCACTGATGTGCCTAAACATTGAAACCCCCCACAAGTGACACAATTTTGGAAAGTAGACCCCCTAAGGAACTTATCTAGATGTGTGGTGAGTGCTTTGACCCACCAAGGGCTTCACAGAAGTTTATAATGCAGAGCCGTAAAAATAAAACAAAAATTTTTTCCCACAAAAATTATTTTTTAGCCCCCAGTTTTGTATTTTCCTGAGGGTAACAGGAGAAATTGGACCCCAAAAGTTGTTGTCCAATTTGTCCTGAGTGCGCTGATACCCCATACGTGGGGGGAACCACTGTTTGGGCGCATGGGAGGGCTCGGAAGGGAAGGAGCGCCATTTGGAATGCGGACTTGGATGGAATGGTATGCAGGTGTCACATTGCGTTTGCAGAGCCCCTAATGTACCTAAACAGTAGAAACCCCCCACAAGAGACACCATTTTGGAAAGTAGACCCCCCTAGGGAACTCATCTAGATGTGTTGTGAGAGCTTTGAACCACCAAGTGTTTCACTACAGTTTATAACGCAGAGCCGTAAAAATAAAAAAAAAACTTTACCCAAAAAATTATTTTTTAGCCCCCAGTTTTGTATTTTCTCGAGGGTAAGAGGAGAAATTCGACCCCAAAAGTTGTTGTCCAATTTGTCCTGAGTACACCGATACCCCATATGTGGGGAGGAGCCACCGTTTGGGTGCATCGGAGGGCTCGGAAGTGAAGGAGCGCCATTTGGAATGCAGACTTAGATGGAATGGTCTGCAGGCGTCACATTGCGTTTGCAGAGCCACTAATGTACCTAAACAGTAGAAACCCCCACAAGTGACCCCATATTGGAAACTAGACCCCCCAAGGAACTTATCTAGATGTGTTGTGAGAACTTTGAGCCCCCAAGTGTTTCACTACAGTTTATAACGCAGAGCCATGAAAATAAAAAATCTTTTTTTCCCAGAAAAATTATTTTTTAGCCACCAGTTTTGTATTTTCCCAAGAGTAACAGGAGAAATTGGACCCCAAAAGTTGTTGTCCTATTTGTCCTGAGTATGCTGATGTCCCATATGTTGGGGTAAACCCCTGTTTGGGCACACGGGAGAGCTAGGAAGGGAAGGAGCACTGTTTTACTTTTTCAATGCAGAATTGGCTGGAATTCAGATCGGATGCCATGTCACGTTTGGAGAGCCCCTGATGTGCCTAAACAGTGGAAACCCCCCAATTATAACTGAAACCCTAATCCAAGCACACCCCTAACCCTAATCCCAACGGTAACCCTAACCACACCTCTAACCCAGACACACCCCTAACCCTAATCCCAACCCTATTCCCAACCGTAAATGTAATCTAAACCCTAACTGTAACTTTAGCCCCAACCCTAACCCTAACTTTAGCCCCAACCCTAACCCTAACTTTAGCCCCAACCCTAACTGTAGCCTTAACCCTAGCCCAAACCCTAGCCCAAACCCTAGCCCTAACCCTAGCCCTAACCCTAGCCCTAACCCTAGCCCTAGCCCTAGCCCTAACCCTAACCCTAGCCCTAATGGTAAAATGGAAATAAATACATTTTTTTAATTTTTCCCTAACTAAGGGGGTGATGAAGGGGGGTTTGATTTACTTGTATAGCGGGTTTTTTAGCAGATTTTTATGATTGGCAGCCGTCACACACTGAAAGATGCTTTTTATTGCAAAAAATATTTTTTGCGTTACCACATTTTGAGAGCTATAATTTTTCCATATTTTGGTCCACAGAGTCATGTGAGGTCTTGTTTTTTGCGGGACGAGTTGACGTTTTTATTGGTAGCATTTTCTGGCACGTGACATTTTTTGATCGCTTTTTATTCTGATTTTTGTGAGGCAGAATAACCAAAAACCAGCTATTCATGAATTTCTTCTTGGGGAGGCGTTTATACCGTTCCGCGTTTGGTAAAATTGATAAAGCAGTTTTATTCTTCGGGTCAGTACGATTACAGCGATACCTCATTTATATCATTTTTTTATGTTTTGGCGCTTTTATACGATAAAAACTATTTTACAGAAAAAATAATTATTTTTGCATCGCTTTATTCTCAGGACTATAACGTTTTTACTTTTTTGCTGATGATGCTGTATGGCAGCTCGTTTTTTGCGGGACAAGATGACGTTTTCAGCAGTACCATGGTTGTTTATATCTGTCTTTTTGATCGCGTGTTATTCCACTTTTTGTTTGGCGGTATGAGAATAAAGCGTTGTTTTTTGCCTCGTTTTTTTTTCTTACGGTGTTTACTGAAGGGGTTAACTAGTGGGCCAGTTTTATAGGTCACGTCGCTACGGACGCGGCGATACTAAATATGTGTACTTTTATTGTTTTTTTTATTTAGATAAAGAAATGTATTTATGGGAATAATATATATTTTTTTTCATTATTTAGGATTTTTTTTTTTAATTTTTTTTTACGCATTTGGAATTATTTTTTTTAACTTTTTTACTTTGTCCCAGGGTGGGACATCACAGATCGTTGATCTCACAGATTGCACAGCACTCTGTCAGATCAGCGATCTGCCTTACAGAATTGCAGGCTTACCAAGCGCCTGCTCTGAGCAGGCACTTGGTAAGCCACCTCCCTCCCTGCAGGACCTGGATGCCACGGCCATTTTGGATCCGGGCCTGCTGCAGGGAGAGAGATAGGAGACCCTCGGAGCAACGCGATCACATTGCGTTGCTGCGGGGGTCTCAGAGAAGCATGCAGGGAGCCCCCTCTCTGCGCGATGCTTCCCTATACCGCCGGCACACCGCGATCATGTTTGATCGCGGTGTGCCTAAGAGGTTAATATGCCGGGGGCGGTCCGTGACCACTCCTGGCACATAGTGCTGGATGTCAGCTGCGATAGGCAGCTGACACCCAGCCTCGATCGGCCGCGCTCCCCCCGTGAGCGCGGCCGATCGCGTATGACGTACTATCCCGTCAGTGGTCATACGGGCCCACCCCACCTCGACGGGATAGTATGTCATATGTCAGAAAGGGGTTAATGTCTCACTAGAGCCCGTTGTTGATGTATCAAAGTATTCTTCGTGTTTGTCTAAATCTGTTCTACGTTATATTAGATGGGGGTTTCATGATCATCAATTGATTAACACCTGGCAACTTTTTCATCCATAAGACAGATATTTTACGTATTATGTTTCTTGAAGTAGCAGTTAATCCAGTCGTTATTTATACCGACCACAAGAACCTGGACTATCTGCAGTCTTCGCAAAGACTGAATCCACATCAGGCAAAGTAATCATTATTTTTTTGTCTGTTTTGATTTTGATCTGCATTTCAGACTAGCCGACTAAAACTTCAAAGCTGATTCACTTTCCCAAGGGAACAGACTGAGGGTGATTAGCTCCTGAGCTAAGGCAAGATGCATGTGGAGCGCCCCCAGATGCAGGGCCGTGGGTTACTCGGTACCGGTCCTCTCTGGCTCAGTTCTGGCGTTGTCACGGTGGCTGGACCCGGTCCGTGACCCTGCTAAGGGGCGTCCAATAAAAGGTGATACAAGTCTGTCAAGGTTTCGTGACGCCACCTGTGGTATTCGGTCAGGGTGACCGACGCTGCTCGGGGTCCACTGGGGTGATGTGATGGCAGCTAGATGGTATACCTTCCCACAGGAGAAGTATGTCCCCAGGGCTTCCCAGTGATGTGGGTAGCGATGGTGTGAGGTGCAGTCAATAACGAGGACACAGGGTTGCAGTCTCTTTACCTCTTTACTGAAGGCTTCAGGATCCTCAATCCAGAGCACTGTTAACAGGGCTGTCTGAGACCGGCCGGTCTGAAGGCACATCCAGAGTTCCCTTTGCAGGTGGAAATCATTGCCTACCACTAGCGCCTGTGTGTTGTAGTGCTTCCCTGCTGAGCATTCGGGATAGTCCTCACAACTTCTGTTCTCGTTCTTTCTCGTTCTTTCTCGTTCTTTCTAGTTTTTTTCTCGTTCTTTCTATTCTCCGTCACCCAGGTTTGTTATGGCTAGGACGCACCCATTTGATGGGAAGGCTCAGAGCTCTTCCGGGACCCTAGCGATGCCCCTCTCCACACGTTGCGCCCTATGTCTGCTTAGGTGATGTAAGGTAGACAGCCAAACTATAATTAACTGTCCTGCGGTATTTGAAGTAAGGCATAAAGTCAGTTACTTCCTCGGTGTTCCGGGCACCGGCTACGCGCCTCAGTAGGATGTTGCCGTTTTCCGGGCACGACTCCTACTGGCTCTCATTTGTGCTTTGATCTCATTTCTCACTGTTCACAATATCCTTCGCTTCGTGTCCTTTCTTTGGATGCCGCCGCAGATAGCGCAGGCACGGCTCCGTAACGTTCTATCCTTGTTGCTAGGTGCCTGCCAGGTTCCCACGCCTGACAGGGACCCCCCTGAATCTTCCCCCCGCAACACCCCCTGCCACAGGATGTTGCCTGAACAAAACCCAGTCAGCTCCTGACTAACTTCCTATCCAACCCCTAGTTTTACCAATGTGAGGAGTGGCCTAATAAATAAAACCTTTTGCTCCCCCTAGTGGCCGGAGTGTGAAGTGTAATGTGTGCTGGTGATACCTGGTCAGATGAACTCCTTTAGTGCCATCAGACGTACCATCACTCCCCTTAGTGGCAGAGCGATACTACTGCAACGACCAGGTCTCTGAGGCGCTGCACATGGCCCTGGGATCTTTACCATCAGAATGAATCCAGGGAACAGGAAAAGCTAGGGCACCCTTTGCATTAGGGACAGGGAAGGAGTCCCAGAATACCCGTAAACAGAGTTGTGATACTCCCAGGCAACTCCTACTACAACTTCCTGTGTACCTTGACAGCATACTGCTATGGACTTTATTACAGGCCTTCCTGTGTCATCAGGCTGTTCTGTCATCTAGTAGTGTTGCGTCACTTCTCAAATATGGCACATGTCAGCCCTTACTGGACCTTCCATCTGCTCTGGATCTTGCTGAGGAATTCATCCAGCCAATCTTCCGTCTTCACAGATTCCCTAACCACATTGTGTCCGTCCGAGGCTTCCAGTTCACATCCAGATTCTGGAGAGCTTTGTGTAAGCATCTGAACATTCTCCTGGATTTCTTGTCGGCATACCACCCTCAATCCAATGGACAGATTTAGAGAATCAACCAGAATCTGCTTGGCTTCCTGCGACACTTCATAAACGCAAATCATAACAATTGGGTCAAGCTCTTACCGTGGGCAGAGTTCTCTTATAACATCCATGTAAGTGAGTCTTCTGCAAGTTCTCAATTCTTAGTTTTTTTTGGGCAACAGCAAGGAATCTTTCTTCCGGTTATGGCCTCTTCTGGCATACCAGCTGCTGATGCCCTTTCAAAGGATTTCTCAAAGATATGGGAGAAGACTAAAGCCACTCTAGAAAAATCATCTGAGCATATGAAAAAGTATATGGACAAGAGATGCTTGGATCCCCTTTGTTATCGTCTAGGGGATATGGTTTTGCTATCTTCCAAGTACATCTGTCTTGAGATCCCATCCTACAAGTTGGGTCATTGTTTAATCGGTCCCTTTGAAGTCATGAAATAAATTAATGATGTATCCTATAAGATGAATCTGCCAACCTCCGTACCAATGCCCAATTCCTTCAATTTGTCCCTCCTGAAGCCAGTTGTGTTGAGTCACTTCTAGGATTGTGGTGTCACACCTGCTCCCATCACCTGTGAGGATGTCTTTGAGGTGAAGAATATCCTAGCCTTGAACTTTGTCTTAGTTTATCGGAAGGGATTTGGACTTGAAGAATTGTCTTGAAGTAGAGGGGGTGTAAGAGGGGGGAAATACTGTTAGCACAGCACTGGTGCCCCTGCATTTGTCTCCTTCCTCCCCACTGCAGGGACTCCTTGTTCAATTACCTGTCTGGGCTCCCTCAGCGTCTGTTTCCTCCCAGGTCTTACGCACAGAATGCAGGTCTCGAGGGAGTGTGCTTAGGGTGCGCACTCATCCGGCCCCTGAAAGGGCCTGCATGTGCATTCCTAAAACATCCCCAGACAATGGCTGGGAGATGTCTGGTATTTAAGGCACCTAACCGTATTGGTAGGTGCCTTAGAAACTTTAGCTATCAGTCTATATCCTGGTACCTAGTTCTACCAGTGCTCTATTTATCTGATCCTGTCCATCCTGTCTGCACCTGATCCTCGCCATTTTGCTGTACCGATACCCAAACTCCAAAGTGATCCCTTACTTGTGTCCCATGTTCCTGTACCAATCCTGTTTTGCCTGATCCCTCAACATGGCTACCAGCCATATACATCCTGCTAATCAGTTCCTTTTTGGTCCTACTTCCCTGTCCCCTTGAGCGTCAGCTGCCACGGCTCTGGGGTCCATGCTGAAGAAGCACCTGGCATCCACTTGGTTTCAAGTCTAACCACACCCTCAGGGGCTCTAGTCAAGAACCAAGTGTTCATTTAGTTACGCCCCTCCAGACTCTTCTCGGATTGGCATAGTAGTTCCACAACCACGTGCATAACAATTTAATGTAGATTTTAAACTCCTTACCAAGATTCTGGCAACCTGATTAGCACCTTTACTTGGAGAGATCATTCACCCTAATCAGGCAGGGTTTATGTCTGACAGAGAGGCGAGAGACAATAACACTAATGGTACCATCACATTAAGCGACACTGCAGCGATATAGACAACGATGCCGATCACTGCAGCGTCGCTGTTTAGTCGTTGTGTGGTCGCTGGAGAGCTGTCACACTGACAGCTCTCCAGCGACCAACGATGCCGAAGTCCCCAGGTAACCAGGGTAAACATCGGGTTACTAAGCACAGGGCTGCGCTTAGTAACCCGATGTTTACCCTGGTTACCATTGTAAATGTAAAAAAAAACATTACATACTTACATTCCGGTGTCTGTCGTGTCCCCCGGCATCAGCTTCGCTGCACTGTGTAAGCGCCGGCCGTAAAGCAGAGCACAGCGGTGATGTCACTGCTCTGCTTTACGGTCGGCCGGCGCTGACACAGTGCAGGGAAGCTGATGCCGGGGGACGCGACAGACACCGGAATGTAAGTATGTAGTATTTTTTTTTTTTTTACATTTACAATGGTAACCAGGGTAAATATCGGATTACTAAGCGCGGCTCTGCGCTTAGTAACCCGATGTTTACCCTGGTTACAAGTGAAGACATCGTTGGATCGGCGTCACACACGCCGATTCAGCGATGTCAGCGGGTGATCCAGCGACGAAATAAAGTTCTGGCCTTCTAGCTCCGATCAGCGATGTCACAGCAGGATCCTGATCGCTGCTGCGTGTCAAACACAATGATATCGCTATCCAGGACGCTGCAACGTCACGGATCGTTATCGTTCTAAAGTTGCTCAGTGTGAAGGTACCTTAAGGCCTTGAATCTTATCCATAAAGCCAAAGTGATTGACACTCTTTTTATGTTCCTATCCACAGATATTCAAAGGCCCTCGACTGAGTCAACTGGGTGTACATGGAATCAATTGGATTCCAGAGCTCCATATTAAAGTGGATTGACTCACTCTACAGCTCTTTCCTTCTGTGTTCAAGTGAATGGTGTACTATGAGAGAGAATTTCTACTGCAAATGGTATATGCTAGGGCCACCCTCTCTTTTAATCCTTATTCTTTCCCTTGAGCCCTTCTTTTTGGTGTATCAGATCCAATCCAGATATTGGATCTGATACATAAGATTTATTTTACGATTGCAGCCTTTGCAGAATGACCTCTTATTTTTCATCCCTAATCCGATTGCCTCACTCCCAAGTTTAGTGTTGGAATTTCAAAAGCTACATTTCCTTATCTAACTTTAACTTATCTAAATCTGAGGCTTTGAATATTAATTTCTCATCATAGATAGTTTCCTCTCTACAAAATTTGTTTAAATTTTGCTGGTCATCGCAGTCCTTGAAGCATTTGGGCATCCTCCTTTCCGCTGATATAAATTCCATCTTGAACCTTCCTGCCTTTGCTCCAGGACATTAAAGATGATTGCAAGAAATGGTTTAAACATTATTTTGCTAGGTTTCATAGATGTGAAATCCTTAAAATAAATGTTCTTCCCTACGTTCTATATCTTCAAACTCTGCCCATTAAAATTCCCAATTCTTTTTTCAAATGTACTGTGTGGTGTCTTTACAAGGTTTAATGGGCAAAACAAACCTGCTAGACTTCTGCCGTCCCTCCTGTGTAGACTATAAAGTAGGGGTGGCTTGGGCCATCCATAGTTAAATACTTACTGTATTTCTGCTCATATGTTTAGAGTCTTAGATTGATGCAGACACCTCAGTGAAGCCATGGATGCAAATAGAATAAAGCTTTTCAGAGATTTTATTATCTGCTCTTCCTTGGTTACCGAATATTAATCATTCCTCATTGAAAAATTATCCCACAACTAGCACTACACTCTGTTGCTGCTCCAGATGAGGGATACACAAACTTCTTCTTCCCATTCCATCTCCACTATCCCCTACTATTTGTTCTTCGAACTTCCCTCCTTGTTTGTCAGATACAGTTTTTCAGCTTTGGATCTTTTGGAGTAATTTCAGGGAAAGTCAAATTGGAACAGACACTGACTGGCCATCGTTAGAGGCCATATAAGATGCTGTAGACTCTGTGCCACTGCATTTTTAATGTTCTGTCTAACTCCGCCATTTTCATCCTTCCCTCCCAAATTACTCCCGTTACACACATAGCTTATCCTTATTCGAAAACATGGGCAAGGGTTTGATTCAGCATACATTTTCATCCGTTCACTCTATGCTAGTCAACCCATTGGATCAGCCTCCCCCTAGATTTTGAACACAATGGAAGGAAGACTTGGGGACGTCCCTGTCCATTGAACAGAGAGATAGGGTATTGTCCTTGGCACATAAATCATCTATAAGTTCACACCTGCAGAAATAGAATTACAAACTCTTGTCAAGATGGTATAGGATTTTTGTTAAATTAAACAAAATGTTTCTCTCCATTGACTCTAAGTGTTGGAGATGTGGATAACATGAGGTTGATTACCTTTACATTTTTTGATCCTGTCCTATATTGGTTCTGGTTTTGGACCAAAGTGAAGAGCATTATCAAGTCGGTTACAAGCATTTCATCTGAAGTGGGTCCTAAACTATTTCTATTACAGCTCTGTGAGACTTCTGTTTCCTCATGTAATCATTTACTCCTAAAATTTTTGGTGATGGCTTGTATGCCTCTACTTTGAAAGAAAGCCACTCCACTCTGCATGTCCTCTGAATTTCTAAGGTCAATGATTTAAAGGGAATTTGTCACCCCATTTTAGGCCTATAAGCTAAGGCCACAGCCATCAGGGGCTTATCTATAGCATTCTATAATGCTGTAGATAAGCCCCAATGTAACCTGAAAGATAAGAAAAACAAGTTAGATTATACCTGTTTGGTCCGGTCCAATGGTCGTCGCGGTCCGGGTCCTGCGCCTCCCATCTTCATATGATGTCATCCTCTTCTTTGCTTCCTACCACGGCTCCTACGCATGCGTACTTTGTCTGCCCTGTTGAGGGCAGAGCAAAGTACTGCAGTACGCAGGCCCCTGGCCCCTCTGACCTTTCCTGGCACCTGCGCACTGCAGTACTTTGCTCTGCCCTCAACAGGGCAGACAAAGTATGCCTGCACAGGAGCCACAACAGGAAGCAAAGAAGAGGACGTCATCCTATGAAGACCAGATCGCACCAAGACCGCCCCTGAGTGAGTATAATCTAACTTGTTTTTCTTATCTTTCAGGTTACATCCGAGGCTTATCTACAGCATTATAGAATGCTGTAGATAAGCCCCTGATGGTGGTGGCCTTAGCTTATAGGCCTAAAATGAGGTGACAGATTCCCTTTAATATATATGGAGGAATTGACTGTACAGCAGATATGAGGCTTTTTACAAAGCTTGCTACTATTGGATAGAGTTCCAGCACCCCTTGAGTCTAGATTGAATGGTCACCTGGTTTGGCTCCTCTGTTCATCTCCATCCCCTCGTCCCTCCTCACGTCTTTTTATTTCACTCTTCCCTCTTTATGAACTTCTCTTTGCTTACAAACAGCCCACGTAGTATATTACGCAGCCCACATAGCATATTGCGCAGCCCACATAGTATATTGCGCAGCCCACATTGTACATTGCGCAGCCCACGAAGTATATTGCACAGCCCACATTGTATATTGCGCAGCCCCGTAGTATATTGCGCAGCCCCCGGAGTATATTGCGCAGCCCATGTTGTATATTGCGCAGCCCAGGTTGTATATTGCGCAGCCCACGTTGTATATTGTGCAGCCCAAGTTGTATATTGCGCAGCCCACGTTGTGTATTGCGCAGCCCACGTTGTATATTGCACAGCTCGCGTAGTATATTGCCCAGCCCGCGTAGGATATATATATATATCTCTGAGGACCATTATTTCTTTTATGTATTGTCTGTTATGTGACATATTTGTAAAGCACTGTTTCACTTTGCTTTTATCAATTATGTTGAATTCTCTATTTTGTGATTTTGGTACTGTTTTGTCTATAAATAGAAAGTTTTAAAAAAAGATTCCTAGATATTTAGTTATACTAGATGGTAGCCCGATTCTAACGCATCGGGTGTTCTAGAATATGTATGTGTAGTGTATAACACAGACCACGTAGTATATTGCACAGCCCACACAGTACATTGTGCAGCCCACGCAGTACATTGCGCAGCCCACGCAGTACATTGCGCAGCCCATGTAGTATATTGTACAGCTCACGCAGTACATTGCACAGCCCAGGCAGTACATTGCGCAGCCCACGCAGTACACTGCGCAGCCCACGTTGTATATTGCGCAGCCCACGTAGTATATTGCGCAGCCCACGTAGTATATTGCGCAGCCCACGTATCATATTGTGCAGCCCACGTAGCATATTGCACAGCCCACGCAGTATATTGCGCAGCCCCCGGAGTATATTGCGCAGCCCACGTTGTATATTGCGCAGCTCACGTTGTATATTGCGCAGCCCACATTGTATATTGCACAGCCCACGTTGTATATTGCGCAGCTCACGTAGTATATTGCCCAGCCCGCGTAGTATATTGCACAACCCACGTTATATATTGCGCAGCCCACGTTGTATATTGCGCAGCCCACGTTGTATATTGCACAGCCCACGTTGTATATTGCGCAGCCCATGTAGTATATTGCCCAGCCCACGTAGTATATTGCCCAGCCCACGCAGTATATTGCCCAGCCCACGCAGTATATTGCCCAGCCCATGTAGTATATTGCCCAGCCCACGTAATATATTGCACAGCCCATGCAGTCTATAGCAATGTGGGCACCATATCCCTGTTAAAAAAAAGAATTAAAATAAAAAATAGTTCTATACTCACCCTCCGTTGGCCCCGGATTGAAGCGGTTACCGACGCTCCTCGCGCGCTTCGGTCTGAAGAGTGCATTGCGGTCTCGCGAGATGATGACGTAGCGGTCTCGCGAGACCGCTACGTCACAATCTCGCGAGATCGCAGCATGGATCGGTTACCGGAGCATCACGAGCGGGAAAGGCCTGTTGTGGATCCGAGGGGCCGACGGACGGTGAGCATATAACGATTTTTTATTTTTTTAAATTATTTTTAACATTAGATCTTTTTACTATTGATGCTGCATAGGCCACATCAATACTTAAAAGTTGATCACACAGGGTTAATAGAAGCGTTAATGGAGTGCGTTACACCGCGGTCAACGCTGCCATTAACCCTGTGTGAGCGCTGACCGGAGGGGAGAATGCGGGCGCCAGGCACTGACTGCAGGGAGGAAGGAGCGGCCATTTTCTTCTGGACTGTGCCCGTCGCTGATTGCTTGTGGCTGTTTTGCCGCAACCAATCAGCGACTGGATTTCCATGACAGACAGAGGCCGCGACCAATGAATATCTGTGACAGACCGACAGACGGAAGTGACCCTTAGACAATTATATAGTGGATTGATAGCTAGTGATCAAATACATAATAAGAATGATGATTGGCCCACAACAGAGTAGGACGGACATAAAAACAGAACTAGGTAGGATATTACACACACGCCTCCCCCTTGAGAAAATGAGCAGCGAAATGTACGTCGGGGTTTCTGTGGCATTGTGGACAGGCTTCTACTCATATGGGTATGCTTTGAATCTCTTATTGCATACTCTGCAGACCTATATATTTACACTGTTAACACTTTATTATATTATCTGAGCAGCACTTGCTGGGTTGATGGGGATAGGTCTGCATGATGTTAGATAGTTTGCAATGACCCAGTGCCTGTTATTTTCCACCTTGCCACCACGTGTGCCTTACTTGAGTTAAACTCTTTTCCTCTTACCTATCTTTTCATATCAACTGTGACTGTACTAGATTTTATTCAATGTGTATATCGCCTAAATTTTTTGCAACATAATAAACTTTAATATTTTATATATCTCTTTGGTGAGTGGTGTGTGTGGATACTAGTTATCCTTTTTTAGGTTGCTACATTTTGACACACCCCCTGTCTAAATGCACCTTGGGATTCAGTCTAGTAGTGAAGGTCCTTATGTATTACTGATATGCTTTTGATACGCAAATTGCCTCTTCTGAGGAAAAGAGGACTTAAACTCTATAGCGCCACCTGTTGGAAGTAGCGATCCTACAAGTCACAATCAACCGGACATGTTTGTAGTTCTAATTGTTTCTGTTTTATTCACAGCTTCTGATCCAAAGCATATGGATTATCGAGCCCGTGATCAGACGTGGCTCAGTAAATTAAATAAGGTATTTAAAGAGGACTCAAGTTTGATTTTAAATGGCAGGGATGCACAGGAGCAGACAGCTCGACTAAAGGATCTCCTCCACAAGCGTACCAAGGTGTGGTGGAACTGAGCCTTTCTTGAGAGATACATTGCCAAAGGTTTGGTCCCTTGTGGATTACATGTGCAAATTTTTACATCCTTTGCAATTAATGATGATGTATTTCAAAGAAATTGGGAGAAGATTGCTGGGGAGTGTTCAAAAGGGTTCATGGAATTACTCTTGAAATTGAATGACGCCAAACTTAAAGAGATTGAAAAAGAGATTGAGGAAATCCAGAGTGACCTTAAAAAACTGTCTGTGGCTGCAACGGAGGAGTTTAATAGGGACCTTGATGTGAGTTTTCAAAGATGAGAAAAGGTAATTGTTAATTTTAAATCTCACAAATTCCAACGGGACAATTTTGGATTTTCAAAACAAAACAATGTATAAGTGAAGAAGAAGCATTATGGGTGATGTTGTCAATAGATCACGATCAGGGTCCATGTCTTCATTTACTTCCACTGATAAGCCACGTCCAAGCACTAGCGACTCTCATACAGAGAGGCCAACAGGAATGATGAATGTCAAAGACCCCAGGAGGAACAATAAAAAGTTCAACAAAAGGAAAATTACTCCCCCACAGTGTTGGACTGGCCCACCGGGATACCGATGAAATGCCCGGTGGGCCCGACCCAGAGGGGAGGAGGAGGAAGAAAAAAAAAGAGACGCGGGTCCTTTAAATCTTCAGGCGGCGCCGACCGCCGCCACGACCAGGGCCCCCCCCGGTGCCAGCCCTGGCATTGGGCCCCCCTTCTAATACTCACATTTCCTGGTTCCTGCGGCAGCTGCAACGTCTTCAGCACCCTCTGACTCTGCGACGTCTCAGGGCAAAGGGTGCGATGACGTCATCACTGCGCACTCAGCCTCTCTGTCCTGAGCGGTGCAGAGCCGGAGAGACGCTGAGTGCACCGGACCTGCGCTGGGAACGGGAGAGGTGAGGATTAAACTTTTTTTTTTTCTTTATGTCTGACTCAGACAGGCTGGTGGTAATATGCTGGACACACTGGGGCAGATTGCTAGACACACTGTCTGGGGGCAATGCTGGACACACTGGGTCAATGCTGGAGACCCTGGGGCTGGACACACTGAGGGCAATATGCTGGAGTCAGACACTGGGGAAGATTGCTGGACATACTGGGGCAGATTGCTGGACACACTGGGGGTAATATGCTGGACACACTGGGGCAGATTGCTGGACACACTGGGGCAGATTGCTGGACACACTGGGTCAGATTGCTGGACACACTGTCTGGGGGCAATGCTGGAGACACTGGGGCAGATTGCTGGACACACTGGGGCAATGCTGGACACTGGGGCAGATTGCTGGACACACTGTGGGCAATGCTGGACATACTGGGGCAGATTGCTGGACACACTGAGGGCAATATGCTGGAGTCAGACACTGCGGAAGATTGCTGGACATACTGGGGCAGATTGCTGGACACACTGGGGGTAATATGCTGGACACGCTGGGGCAGATTGCTGGACACACTGGGGCAGATTGCTGGACACACTGGGGCAGATTGCTGGACACACTGTCTGGGGCAATGCTGGAGACACTGGGGCAGATTGCTGGACACACTGGGGGCAGTGCTGGACATACTAGGGCAGATTGCTGGACACACTGAGGGCAATATGCTGGAGTCAGACACTGGGGAAGATTGCTGGACATACTGGGGCAGATTGCTGGACACACTAGGGGTAATATGCTGGACACACTGGGGCAGATTGCTGGACACACTAGGGGCAGATTGCTGGACACACTGGGGCAGATTGCTGGACAAACTGTCTGGGGGCAATGCTGGAGACACTGGGGCAGATTGCTGGACACACTGGGGCAATGCTGGACACTGGGGCAGATTGCTGGACACACTGTGGGCAATGCTGGACATACTGGGGCAGATTGCTGGACACACTGGGGGCAGTGATGGACATACAGGGGCACATTGCTGGACACACAGGGGGTAATATGCTGGACACACTGGGGCAGATTGCTGGACAACCTGGGGGTAATATGCTGGACACGCTGGGGGTAATATGCTGGACACACTGGGGCAGATTGCTGGACACACTGGGGGTAATATGCTGGACACACTGGGGCAGATTGCTGGACACACTGGTGCAGATTGCTGGACACACTGTCTGGGGGAAATGCTGGACACACTGGGGCAATATGCTTGACATACTGGGGAAGATTGCTGGACACACTGTCTGGGGGCAATGCTGGACATACTGGGGCAGATTGCTGGACACACTGGGGGTAATATGCTGGAAACACTGGGGGTAATATGCTGGACACACTTGGGCAGATTGCTGGACACACTGGGGCAGATTGCCGGACACACTGGGGCAGATTGCTGGACACACTGTCCGGGGGCAATACTGGACACACTGGGGCAATATGCTTGACATACTGGGGCAGATTGCTGGACACATTGTCTGGGTGCAATGCTGGACACAATGGGGCAGATTGCTGGACACTGGGGCAATATGCTGCACATACTGGGGCAGGTTGCTGGACACACTGGGGGTAATATGCTGGACACACTAGGGGTAATATGCTGGACAAACTGGGGCAGATTGCTGGACACACTGGGGGCAGGACTGGAGGCATGGGCAGAATGTAGATACGGGGCATGATTGGAGACACGGGGCAGAATGAAAGACATGGGGCAGGATTGGATCATGGGGCAGCATGGATACGATGGAGACAGATGGGGCAGGATGGGGAGATCATATAGGGTAGAATGGATACTCCTGAGAGCAGGATGCGAGAACATATGGCTGGAGCCAGGAATGAGATAAACGGGGCCAGGGTGGGGAATATTATTACCATAGGGGCTAATTAAGGGATATTATTACTGCAGTGATGTATTTATTTTATTTTTTGAGTATACTGTTTTAAATGGGGGAGCGGTCCTGTTACTGTGCAGAGTGGCACTATATCGCCTTTTTTTCTTCATGTGGTGTAATGTAGAAGTTGTGAAAAATTAAGTAATGTGTTCTGCAAGCGGAGCTTGAGATAACTGTTATTTCCTGCAGAATCGAGTCCTGGCTGGAAGAAATTATGGCGGTCTGTGCTGGATGAAAGATGAAGGACTTCACCTAGAGACGTCACTGGTGAGTCAGTGTTACCTATACACTGACACTATACACTGTATACTATATACAGAGGTCCTGTGTACAATGTCACCAGTGATCACTGCATTACCTATACATTATATACAGAGCTCCTGTGTATAATACCACCAGTGATCTCTGTATTACCTCTACACAGACACTGCATACTAAGTACAGATCTCCTGTGAATACTGGCACTTATGGTGATAGTATTGTGTTTTGTTTTTGTTTTTTATTACTGATCAGTATTGTAGTATTCAGTCACTATGTGGTGGTAATATGTGGTCTGGAAATGGTGTTGTGGTATTTGTCCCTTGTATGTGCTATTTGGTCACCAAGTGGTGGTAATATGTGGTCTTGACATGATGCGGTGGTATTTGTCCCTTGTATGTAGTATTATTCGGTCACTATGTGGTCTGGTCACGGTGTGGTGGTATTTCTTCCTGTATGTGGTATTATTGGTCTTGGTATAGTGGATTGTGTTGTGTATGGTGGTCATTTGTTCTCTCTGATATTAATTAGGAGAAGATTCTTTATTTCCATTAGAGTTTTAATGCTTTGTACACAGCGGAGGAGATGCACTTACAGGGGGTTTCCTGTGGAAAAAAGTAATCACCTCTCCACAGGATAAGTGATAACGTATTGATTGATGGGGGTCTGACTGCTTGGACCCATTCAGCAAAATGTGGAACTTTTTATCCCCATTAGACTGGAGCGTCATGTCCGACTAGATCACTGATCCATTCATTCTCTCAGTGGCTGCACTTGTTTTTTTTCTGGAAGCCCCAAAGAGAATGAATGGAGCTGCGGTCAGACATCCCACCTGCCGCTGCATTTTAAAATAGTGATAAAAGTGTCCTGTCAGGGATAAAACTTCCCCATTCTTCCGATCGGTGCAGTTTCTAATGGTCGGATCTAAGCGATCACCTATCCTGTAGAGCCCATGGATCGGTGATAACTTGTTTTAACCAAGAACTCCATTAATGTAAACTACCGTAATTATACATCCCAGTTATTGGGACACACGGTAGATGTGCAGCAGCTGCCGGTGTTTTACAGCCGATGCTCCACTATAATGACAGATATTTGCATATAGCTGTAGGGTGGGCCCCTAAAGTCCATTCCTCTGGTGGGCCCCAGACACCCCAGTCCAACCCTGCTCCCCCACACCAATATACAAAGAAAACACGCAGTACTAATAACAACCTAGAGATAATTAACCTTTCCACATATATTCTGTCTCAGGCACAATTGAGGTTTTAGGATTGGGTCTATCATTTTCACCTAGTAATAACTTCAACTTTTTTACTGCAGTGAAGGACCTCCACCCCTTTTGCCGCAAACTTGTCCTTAAAAAATTGCACGATCGACCAGCAAAGGACGTTGACATCCGTGGTGGCACGGAGCATGAGGCCTTGGAGGTATTGGCGGAGTTGCTTCATGAAGACTATGAGAGAACAGTTAAATTTCCTACTTCCATCTTACCCAGATCATTGACCTTCCCTCCCTTGTCAGTCTGCCCACAAGTTGACATCTTTGCACGTCTAGTAACTGAAGATTTTAAAAAAGTATTGTCTAGAATTAAGAGAGATAATCTTAGTGCTCGACGTAGAAGTGCATTAAAGGAATTAAGATCATTGGATAATGTGATTATTAAACCAGCTGACAATGTCGTGATCTAGCCGATGGATAAATATGAAAAGGAGGCATTTAGACAACTTAAGGATAAGGATTCCTATTTACTCCTTCCTCAAAATCCTATGGCCATGTTCTCTCAAGAGCTGGACTCGATACTCGATAATCAGGCCTTTGAAAAGGGTATTATCCCAAAAAAAATCCTAGATGGCCTAACAGTGAAATTTCCAAAAATCTCCACCTTCTACCTCCTCCCTAAGGTCCACAAGGACCCCGTTGACCCGTCGGGGCGTCCCATAGTCTCTGGCATAGGGGGGCAGTGCGGCCCAGTCTGTAAATTTATTGATCATTATTTGAAACCGTTGGTCGAGACCCTGCCCTCCTATGTCAGGGATTCTGCTGACATTCTGGTTAGGGTCGATGGACTCAACTTGGATTCAGATATGCTCTTTGTCACCGTGGATGTCGAGTCCCTATATACATGTATTGATCACAATGATGGTATACGTGCGGCACGATTTTTCCTTGGGATGAGCAGTCTGGACGGATACCTTGTAGATCTGATACTGGAATTATTCCAATTTGTTTTGTATCATAACGTTTTTACCTTTAAGGAAAAGCATTATTTGCAGAAGCGTGGCACTGCCATGGGGGCGGCTTGTGCGCCTGCCTACGCAAACCTCTTCCTTGGATTTTGGGAGAGGGAGGTTTTTCGTGGGGATGGAGCATGCGCTGCCGACCATGTGCAGTGCTGGCTTCGCGATATAGATGACCTACTGATTATTTGGCAGGGTCCTGTGCCAGAATTGGAAACATTTATGATGAATCTCAACAGAAATGTATATAACATCAAGTTAACTTATAAATGGCATCGACAAAACATTGATTTTTCGGACATTGCCCTCTCGGTTGAAGGGGATGGATCCGTCCAGACAGATATATATCGCAAGGAAACATACATAGTAACATAGTAACATAGTTAGTAAGGCCGAAAAAAGACATTTGTCCATCCAGTTCAGCCTATATTCCATCATAATAAATCCCCAGATCTACGTCCTTCTACAGAACCTAATAATTGTATGATACAATATTGTTCTGCTCCAGGAAGACATCCAGGCCTCTCTTGAACCCCTCGACTGAGTTCGCCATCACCACCTCCTCAGGCAAGCAATTCCAGATTCTCACTGCCCTAAGAGTAAAGAATCCTCTTCTATGTTGGTGGAAAAACCTTCTCTCCTCCAGACGCAAAGAATGCCCCCTTGTGCCCGTCACCTTCCTTGGTATAAACAGATCCTCAGCGAGATATTTGTATTGTCCCCTTATATACTTATACATGGTTATTAGATCGCCCCTCAGTCGTCTTTTTTCTAGACTAAATAATCCTAATTTTGCTAATCTATCTGGGTATTGTAGTTCTCCCATCCCCATTATTAATTTTGTTGCCCTCCTTTGTACTCTCTCTAGTTCCATTATATCCTTCCTGAGCACCGGTGCCCAAAACTGGACACAGTACTCCATGTGCGGTCTAACTAGGGATTTGTACAGAGGCAGTATAATGCTCTCATCATGTGTATCCAGACCTCTTTTAATGCACCCCATGATCCTGTTTGCCTTGGCAGCTGCTGCCTGGCACTGGCTGCTCCAGGTAAGTTTATCATTAACTAGGATCCCCAAGTCCTTCTCCCTGTCAGATTTACCCAGTGGTTTCCCATTCAGTGTGTAATGGTGATATTGATTCCTTCTTCCCATGTGTATAACCTTACATTTATCATTGTTAAACCTCATCTGCCACCTTTCAGCCCAAGTTTCCAACTTATCCAGATCCATCTGTAGCAGAATACTATCTTCTCTTGTATTAACTGCTTTACATAGTTTTGTATCATCTGCAAATATCGATATTTTACTGTGTAAACCTTCTACCAGATCATTAATGAATATGTTGAAGAGAACAGGTCCCAATACTGACCCCTGCGGTACCCCACTGGTCACTGCGACCCAGTTAGAGACTATACCATTTATAACCACCCTCTGCTTTCTATCACTAAGCCAGTTACTAACCCATTTACACACATTTTCCCCCAGACCAAGCATTCTCATTTTGTGTACCAACCTCTTGTGCGGCACGGTATCAAACGCTTTGGAAAAATCGAGATATACCACGTCCAATGACTCACCGTGGTCCAGCCTATAGCTTACCTCTTCATAAAAACTGATTAGATTGGTTTGACTGGAGCGATTTCTCATAAACCCATGCTGATATGGAGTTAAACAGTTAATCTCATTGAGATAATCCAGAATAACATCCCTCAGAAACCCTTCAAATATTTTACCAACAATAGAGGTTAGACTTACTGGCCTATAATTTCCAGGTTCACTTTTAGAGCCCTTTTTGAATATTGGCACCACATTTGCTATGCGCCAGTCCTGCGGAACAGACCCCGCCGCTATAGAGTCCCTAAAAATAAGAAATAATGGTTTATCTATTACATTACTTAGTTCTCTTAGTATTCGTGGGTGTATGCCATCCGGACCCGGAGATTTATCTATTTTAATCTTATTTAGCCGGTTTCGCACCTCTTCTTGGGTTAGATCGGTGACCCTTAATATAGGGTTTTCATTGTTTCTTGGGATTTCACCTAGCATTTCATTTTCCACCGTGAATACCGTGGAGAAGAAGGTGTTTAATATGTTAGCTTTTTCCTCGTCATCTACAACCATTCTTTCCTCACTATTTTTTAAGGGGCCTACATTTTCAGTTTTTATTCTTTTACTATTGATATAGTTGAAGAACAGTTTGGGATTAGTTCTACTCTCCTTGGCAATGTGCTTCTCTGTTTCCTTTTTGGCAGCTTTAATTAGTTTTTTTGATAAAGTATTTTTCTCCCTATAGTTTTTTAGAGCTTCAATGGTGCCATCCTGCTTTAGTAGTGCAAATGCTTTCTTTTTACTGTTAATTGCCTGTCTTACTTCTTTGTTTAGCCACATTGGGTTTTTCCTATTTCTAGTCCTTTTATTCCCACAAGGTATAAACCGCTTACAGTGCCTATTTAGGATGTTCTTAAACATTTTCCATTTATTATCTGTATTCTTATTTCTGAGGATATTGTCCCAGTCTACCAGATTAAGGGCATCTCTAAGCTGGTCAAACTTTGCCTTCCTAAAGTTCAGTGTTTTTGTGGCTCCCTGACAAGTCCCCCTAGTGAAAGACAGGTGAAACTGTACAATATTGTGGTCGCTATTTCCTAGATGCCCGACCACCTGCAGATTTGTTATTCTGTCAGGTCTATTAGATAGTATTAGGTCTAAAAGTGCTGCTCCTCTGGTTGGATTCTGCACCAATTGTGAAAGATAATTTTTCTTGGTTATTAGCAGAAACCTGTTGCCTTTATGGGTTTCACAGGTTTCTGTTTCCCAGTTAATATCCGGGTAGTTAAAGTCCCCCATAACCAGGACCTCATTATGGGTTGCAGCTTCATCTATCTGCTTTAGAAGTAGACTTTCCATGGTTTCTGTTATATTTGGGGGTTTGTAACAGACCCCAATGAGAATTTTGTTACCATTTTTCCCTCCATGAATTTCGACCCATATGGACTCGACATCCTCATTCCCTTCGCTAATATCCTCCCTTAAAGTGGACTTTAGACAAGACTTTACATAGAGACAAACCCCTCCTCCTCTCCGATTTTTACGATCCTTTCTAAACAGACTGGAACCCTGTAAGTTATCTGCCCAGTCATAGCTTTCATCTAACCATGTCTCGGTTATTTCCACTATGTCAAAGTTACCTGTAGATATTTCTGCTTCTAGTTCTCCCATTGAAACATTGTTCAACTCTTTTTTTCATTCCTCCTCTGCACATACTTACTCGGCCATCCAAGCAATTTCCATTGGGCAATTCTTCAGGGCCAAACGTACATGCTCAACAATGGACAAATTTGAACAACAAGCAAGGGATCTGTGGGATCGCTTCTCAGAAAGAGGATATAGTCAAAGAAATATAAAAAATGGGAACCACAGGGCAAAATATACCCCACGAGAAAAACTACTCTGAAATTCAACTAATAAGAAAAAGGGAAATCCCTAAACAAGGTTCAGTACTACTTTTAACTGTGAGTGGTAATCCATTTGCCAGATTCTGACCAAACAATGGAGAAATTAAGTTCTCTTTCTTCTCAATGTGCACCAATTATCTCATGCAAGAGAATCAGATGGCACTCAGATGAGAGTTTGAGCCAAGTGTCAGTAGCATCATTGAGCCGATTCTCTCACATGAGAGAATCATCACTCATGTGACCCTGGCCTTACACTTTTTTTTCAGCTGGACAATTCTTTTATATACGTTAATTATTCCTAATACTCCTGAAGACTTTATAATATAAGTATCCTTCTTCCCAAACCAACTGAGCTAAGCAGGGCCGCTATCAGGGCATTATTGCCCTTACTGGATGGGGCCCGATGAGCAGAGGGGGCCCTCAGCGGGCCCCAGCTGCAAGATTCTGCTGGCTCAGTAACTGCCTATGCATCCTCAGACGCACAGGCAGTTAAAATGTGTTTCCATGCAGTAGATTACTCCCAAACAGCAACAGTTAAGTCACCAGCGAATCTGCCAGCAGCTGACATCAGTGGGTACATCGCCGGCGTATGACATCACTGTCATACGCTGGAACGAAGGTCCATGACTCAGATGCATTATTTTTTTGTAAAGCCACAGTATGCGGCATATAATAATAATAATTATATTTCTATAGTGCCAACATATTCTGCAGCACTTTACATTTTAGAGGGGACTTGTACAGACAAAAGACATTATAGCATAACAGTAACCACATAGATCAACAGATTCCTAAGAGGAATGAGGGCCCTGCTCACAAGCTTACAATCTATTATTCTCTATGGGGCTGCATTATACCCCTATGGGGGTCAATTATACTACTATGGGGCTGCATTATACCACTATGGGGCTGCATTATATCCCAATATGGGGCTGCATTATACCGCTATGGGGCTGCATTATACCACTATGGGGATGCATTATATACCACTATGGAGCTGCATTATACTGCTATGGGGCTGCATTATATACCACTATGGGGCTGCATTATACCACTATGGATCTGCATTATATACCACTATGGGGCTGCATTATATACCACTATGCGGATGCATTGCACTATTATGGGGCTGCATTATACCACTATATATGACTATGGGATGCATTATACTATTATGGATGACTATGGGGGCAATATGGAGAGACAAGAGGCGAAATGGGTGGACACTTGGGGTCCAGAATGGGAGGACACATGGGGTCCAGAATGTGGGATTTTTTTACTGTAGGGGGTAATTAAAGGACATTATTTTTAAGGATACTGTCTTCAGTGTGGGTGAGGAGAGGTCCTGTTACTGTGCTGGGCAACACTGTCGCTTTTTTCTTCATCTGGCATAGTATAGAGGTTGGCTAAAAATTGGGGAATGTGCACTAGATAACTGTCTTATTTTCTGCAGAGAGGAGTCCTGGCTGGAGGAAGGGATGGCGGTCTGCACTGGATGAAGAAGACAAGCGAAGATGAAGGACTTCAACTACAGATGTCACTGATGAGTCAGTGTGTTACCTGTACACTTACACTATATACTGTATACAGAGCTCATGTGTGTAATGTCACCAGTGATCACTGTATTACCTGTACACTGACACTGCATTCAGAGCTCCTGTGTATAATGTCACTAGTGATCACTGTATTACCTGTACACTGACACTTTATACAGAGCTCCTGTGTATAATGTCACTGGTGATCACTGTTTTACCTGTACACTGTATACAGCACTTGGGTGTATAATGTCAATTGTTATCCCTATATTACCTGTACACTGACACTATATACAGAGCTCCTGTGTATAATGTCACTGGTGATCCCAGTATTACCTGTGCACTGATACTATACACTATATGCTATATACAGAGCTCCTCTGTTTAATGTCACTGGTGATCCCTGTATTACCTGTACACTGACACTATATGCTGTATACAGAGCTCCTGTGTATAATGTCACTGGTGATCACTGTATTACCTGTACAAGGACATTGTATACTAAGTACAGATCTCCTCTGTATAATGGCATTAGTATTGTTTATTTTTTTATTAATGATCAGTATTGTAGTATTCGGTTGCTATGTGGTGGTAATATGTGATCTGTTCATGGTGTGGCGGTATTAGTTCCTTGTATTTGCTATTATTCGGTCACTGTGGTGGTAATATGTGGTCTGGTCATGGTGTGGCGGTAGTTGTTCCTTGTATGTGGTATTATTTGGTCACTTTGTGGTGGGAAAATGTGGTCTGGTCATGGCGTGGTGGTATTTGTTCCTTTGTATGTGGTATTATTGGTCACCATGTGGTGGTAATATGTGATTCGGTCATGGTGCAGTGGTATTTGTCCCTTTATTATGTTATCTGAGCAGCACTTGCTGGGTTGATGGGGATAGGTCTGCATTATGTTAGATAGTTTGCAATGACCCAGTGCCTGTTATTTTCCACCTTGCCACCACGTGTGTCTTACTTAAGTTAAACTCTTTTCCTCTTACCTATCTTTTCATGTCACGTGTGACTGTATAAGATTGTATTCAATGTATGTATTGTCTAGATTTTTTGCAACATAATAAACTTTAATATTTTATATATAGCTCATTGGTGATTGGTGTGTGTGGATACTAGTTATCCATTTTTTAGGTTGTTACATTATTACAACGCCCTGTCTAAATGCACCTTGGGATTCAGTCTAGTAGTGAAGATCCCTATGTATTACTGATATGCTTTTGGACATGTTTGTAGTACATAATAAGAATTCAGCTATTATTTAAATTATATACATATTCCTGAACAGCCTTGTACTAGTTAACCCGTTCCCTTAGACAAATTCATGCGTCCTGTTTGGGTAGGACCTACCAATAGTGTTGAGCATTCCGATACCGCATGTATCGGGTATCGGCCGATATTTGCGGTATCGGAATTCCGATACCGAATTCCGATATTTCCCGCGTATCGGATACCGGAATCGGAAGTTCCCAGAATTCAAACTGCACGCAGCAGCCAATGAGGAATGAATGGAAGTGTGGGCACATCCTGTTTAGCATGGTGGGCATGTAACTACTGGCAAGGCTGTGATTGGCTGCTGAAATGATGTCACCATGTACTATAAAAAACGCTGCCGCCATTTTGCGCTCACTCTGCTGTGATTTCAGTTAGGGACAGGACGCTGTGTTCTAACTGAGGGCCAGTTGAGATAGCTAATTGCTTTATTTTGCTTTTCCAAGGCTAATTTAGCAAATGCTGTGTGTTCACCTTGCTCTTGCCTTGCAGCGCTGTTTTAACAGCGTTCTGCAAGGTCTCTGTGTGTGTGTGTGTGTGCAGCTCACTCTGTAGTCTGTGTGCAGCCATATACCCGGTTGTATTCAGCTCAGGGGGGGTTCACACTGCCTCATACAGTTCTATCCATTGTCCTTTTTTGCTCATAGTGCAGCCTGCTGCACATTTTTTCTAAAATTTCCTATTAGTGTTTTTCCACCCGTCTCCAGCTAAATTGTGGAAAAACACTATATAGGATAACCTAGAGTAGGGTTGTATTCAGCTCAGGGTGCGTCACTGCCTCATACCGTGAAAAAACTTGTCCTTTTTTTCAAATAGTGCAGCCTGCTGAAAATTTTTCCAAAAATTTCCTATTAGTGTCTTTCCACCCGTCTCCAGCTAAATAGTGGAAAAACACTATATAGGATAACCTAGAGTAGGGTTTTTGGGCCTTGCAGCGCCGTTTACGACTGTCTGCACGGTCTCCGTGTGAGCGCAGCTCGCCCTGTAGTCTGTGTGCAGCCACAGCCGGTTGTATTCAGCTCAGGGTGCGTTACTGCCTCATACCGTTAAATAACTTGTCCTTTTTTTTAAATAGTGCAGCCTGTTGAAATTTTTTTTTTAAATTTCCTATTAGTGTCTTTCCACCCGTCTCCAGCTAAATAGTGGAAAAACACTACATAGGATAACCTAGAGGAGTGTTTTTGGGCCTTGCAGCGCCGTTTACGGCTGTCTGCACAGTCCCCGTGTGAGTTAAAGTCGCTCTGTAGCCCGATCTGCAGAAAAAAAAAAAGTAAAGTTCACCAAACACCGCTTAACACTTGTGTAGGCCACATTTTATCAATAATAAAGTCTAGTCCACACTTTACAACATTAGTGTTTCTTACACCTGTTAGGAGGAGCATTTCAGGAATAAGCACACTAAGGCCTTAGTACTTTTCTGCTTATCTTTATCTGTCAACCAAGATGAAGAGGGCAGGGAGTAAGGCACGTGGGCGTGGGCGCGGAGCAGGGAGAGGAGCAGGGAGAGGACGTGGTGATTCTGTGCCTGATGCGGGCACCGGTGACTCATCATCACTCAATTTCAGCAGGGAACAGTCCTTCATGCGCAGCTTTGTCGGAGAGCGCCGTGCACCGCTGCTGCGTGAAGATCAAATTGAAGCCGTTGTCGGATGGATGGCAGATAACGCATCGGCATCGGACTTCAATTAGTGCCACATCCTCTCAGGCACAGACCACTGGAGAGCAGCCATCTGTCTCTTCACCACCTGCCAAATTGGCCAGGCAGTCAGAGAGCCCAGGACAGGAGCCGACTCTACTTCTGTTCTCTGAATCTCTTGGCTTGGAAACAGGGGGCCAGCCAAGCAGCATTGGAGAAATGGAAGAAGAGGCAGTGTGCAGTGATGCCCAACAGCTTTGTCTCTCTGACTCTGAAGAGGCGGGTGGGCCAGTGCCTGCGGTGACCACAGCGCAGTACGCAGCTGTAGAATGTAAGCCCGCAAGGGCAGGGTCCTCACCCCTCTGTATCAGTCCGTCATTGTTAGTTTGTTTACTGTATGTGATATCTGTAATTCGTATGTAACCCATTCTCATGTACAGCACCATGGAATCAATGGTGCTATATAAATAAATATAATAATAATAATAATCTGATGATGAAACTCAGGTGCCGCTTTCTGGTGTGTACTGTGCTGCCGAGACTACCCAGGAGGAGCAGTTGGTGGCAGAGGGTAGTGGAGATGATGAGGTCCTTGACCCATCGTGGCGTGAGGAACAGGAAGGTGGTGGGAGCAGCTCTGAGGAAGAGATTCCCCTAATGGGTCAAAGAGGGAGATGGAGGGGGAAGACTGCGGAGTCTGTAGCCTCCACTTTGGCACCCGTTAGGAGCCTGTCTCTTTCAAAAGCCAAAAAGGGCGCTCCCAAGACTTGCAGTGCCTGGTCCTTTTTTGACACAGTTGCAGATGACATTTGTTTTGTCAAATGCAAGCTGTGTCATCAGAAAGTCAAAAGAGGTAAAAGTGTCAGCAACCTCAATACCACAAATATGTGGAAACATGTGCGGACCAGGCACGCGGTGGAGTTACAAAAACACACTGAAGACCTAGGCCAACCAACAGCGGCAGCTACCACCTCTTCAGCTCGTGTTGCCTCTTCCTCCAGCTCACGCACAGCTGGTTCGGCTTCCTCCCAGGATCGCCATGGAAGAACCTCTGGCACTGTTGTCCAGAGACCTAGTGTAATTCCACCCACAGCACCACATTCCCAGTCATCCTCACACTCCCAGTTTACTCTACAGCCATCGGTAGTACAGGCATGGGAGAAAAGGCGGGCATTCTCAGCCAACCACCCCCGAGCACAGGCTCTGAATGCAGGCATTGCCAAACTTCTGTCACTGGAAATGCTCTCATTCAGGCTGGTGGAGACTGACAGCTTCCGTGACTTGATGGCATTGGCAGTCCCACAGTACAAGGTGCCCAGCCGCTTTTACTTCAGCAGGCAAGCTGTCCCTGCCCTGCACAAGCATGTGGAGGGACACATAAAACATGCGCTACTGAACGCCGTCAGTAGCAAGGTCCACCTCACCACCGATGCGTGGACCAGTCAACATGGACAGGGGCGATACATTTCCCTCACTGCCCATTGGGTAAATGTTGTTGAGCCAGGTACAGATCGTGCGAGTGGCGCAGGACGTGTCCTGCCCACTCCAAGGATTGCAGGAATCCAGTCTGCACGCATTGACTCCTCCTCATACACAAGTTCCTCGGAATCATCGCTGCAGGAGCCGTCACAGTCCACCTCCACATGGACCCGTGAATGTTTACCTGTTACGACCGACATGAGCACAGCCGTGGCCAAACGTCAACAGGCCGTCTTGAAACTTGTTTCTTTGGGGAATCGAAGCCACACAGCGCAGGAGCTCTGGAATGCCATCAAGCAGGAGAGCGATGTGTGGTTTGTGCCAGCGAATCTCCAGCCAGGCATGGTAGTGTGTGACAATGGCCGAAATCTGGTGGCAGCTTTGGCCATTGGCAACCTCACTCACATCCCATGTCTGGCACATGTGCTCAATTTGGTTGTGCAGAGTTTTCTGAGGGACTATCCGGATCTTGATGCACTGCTGCACAAGGTCCGCCTAGAGTGTGCTCACTTGCGGCGTTCCAGCTTGACAAGATCCCGCATTGCTGCTCTGCAGCGCCGATTCCGCCTTCCGGAACACCGCATCATATGTGACCTACCTACCAGGTGGAATTCCACGTTACATATGTTGGAGCGGTTGTGTGAGCAGCAGCAAGCAGTAATGGAGTACCAGCTGCATCAGGCGCAAAAAAGTCGCAGTCAGCGCCGATCAGACTTCACAACCACAGAGTGGGCCACTATGAAGGACGTCTGCCAGGTTTTGCGTCCTTTCGATTATTCCACGCGGATGGCAAGTGCTGATGATGCACTAGTCAGCATGACTGTCCCCCTTATCTGCCTGCTTCAACAAACTTTGCAAGTGTTAAGGAATGATGTTGTGGAAGAGGTGGAGGATGAGGAGTCACCTTTTCCATCAGCTTCTGTAGAGTCAGCGCCACGTGGTTCCTCACAAAGGGGTACGCAGGGGCCACTTTGTGAGGAGGATGAGGAGGAGTCAATGGAGGAGGAAGAGCTCCGTCCAGAGGAGGGAGTTACACAATTGTCCAGTGGTCAGTGTGTACAGCGAGGGTGGGGTGATGACGAGCGGGCAGAGATCATGTCTCAAGCAGGGGACAGCGTTTCTGGGCCAGTTGGCAGTCTGCAGCACATGGTTGATTTCATGCTGCAGTGCCTGAGAAATGACTGCCGCATCGACCACATTCTCAACATGCCTGATTATTGGGTGTTCACCCTCCTCGATCCTCGCTACCGGGACAATGTCCAAAACCTCATCCCAGCGTTGTCCTGGGAGCGTAAAATGCGGGAGTACCACGACACACTGGTGAATTCCATCATCTTCTCCAGTCCAACTGAGAGGAGTGCTGCTAGTGCTTTACAAAGCAGCTCAGTGCGTCGAGGCAGTGGAGGAGGCTCTGCACAAAGAGGGAGCAGAAGCAGTGCCTCTGCCCAAGGCAAGACCAGTATGGCACAACTGTGGCAAACTTTTGTGTGCCCGCCCCAAATGTCTACACCATCACCGGCGGCTCCAGTCAGCAGGAGGCAACGGTTCCGTCAGATGGTGACAGACTACATGGCTTGCCCTCTTACTGTACTCCCAGACGGCTCTTCCCTGTTCAAGTTTTGGGTCTCTAAGCTGGATACATGGCCAGAGCTAAGCCAGTATGCATTGGAGGTGCTGGCTTGCCCTGCGGCTAGTGTCTTATCGGAACGTGTCTTTAGTGCCGCAGGTGGTGTACTAACAGACCGTCGCATGCGACTATCCTCCGATAACGTTGACCGGCTTACTTTTCTGAAAATGAACCAGGCCTGGATCTCGCAGGAATTTGCCACTCCTCTGCCTGATTAAGTAATTGGGTGTCATCCAGGTCTCCTGATGTGTTCATCTTTCTACCACCTGAACTGCTATTCCTGGGCTCCAACACCGCCAGTTGCGGCTCAGAAGTGGAGGCTGCACAGTCAAAACATACGACATAGTGTTATTGGGTTTCAGTAACGTCAGCTGATCCCCAGCTGTGTAGCCGGCAATGTGTCCTGCGACCGCCACGCTGGCACAACAACCTAAATGTAAGGGAACCTGTCCCCCCCCCCCCCCCAGGCGTTTGTTACTGAAAGAGCCACCTTGTGCAGCAGTAATGCTGCACAAGGAAAAGGTAGCTCGTTTAGTTTAGCTCCTTGCACACGCAGAACTTAACACTTACAGTGGGGCAAAAAAGTATTTAGTCAGTCAGCAATAGTGCAAGTTCCACCACTTAAAAAGATGAGCGGCGTCTGTAATTTACATCATAGGTAGACCTCAACTATGGGAGACAAACTGAGAAAAAAAAATCCAGAAAATCACATTGTCTGTTTTTTTAACATTTTATTTGCATATTATGGTGGAAAATAAGTATTTGGTCAGAAACAAAATTTCATCTCAATACTTTGTAATATATCCTTTGTTGGCAATGACAGAGGTCAAACATTTTCTGTAAGTCTTCACAAGGTTGCCACACTCTGTTGTTGGTATGTTGGCCCATTCCTCCATGCAGATCTCCTCTAGAGCAGTGATGTTTTTGGCTTTTCGCTTGGCAACACAGACTTTCAACTCCCTCCAAAGGTTTTCTATAGGGTTGAGATCTGGAGACTGGCTAGGCCACTCCAGGACCTTGAAATGCTTCTTACGAAGCCACTCCTTCGTTGCCCTGGCGGTGTGCTTTGGATCATTGTCATGTTGAAAGACCCAGCCACGTTTCATCTTCAATGCCCTTGCTGATGGAAGGAGGTTTGCACTCAAAATCTCACGATACATGGCCCCATTCATTCTTTCATGTACCCGGATCAGTCGTCCTGGCCCCTTTGCAGAGAAACAGCCCCAAAGCATGATGTTTCCACCACCAAGCTTTACAGTAGGTATGGTGTTTGATGGATGCAAATCAGTATTCTTTTTCCTCCAAACACGACAAGTTGTGTTTCTACCAAACAGTTCCAGTTTGGTTTCATCAGACCATAGGACATTCTCCCAAAACTCCTCTGGATCATCCAAATGCTCTCTAGGAAACTTCAGACGGGCCCGGACATGTACTGGCTTAAGCAGTGGGACACGTCTGGCACTGCAGGATCTGAGTCCATGGTGGCGTAGTGTGTTACTTATGGTAGGCCTTGTTACATTGGTCCCAGCTCTCTGCAGTTCATTCACTAGGTCCCCCTGCGTGGTTCTGGGATTTTTGCTCACCGTTCTTGTGATCATTCTGACCCCACGGGGTGGGATTTTGCGTGGAGCCCCAGATCGAGGGAGATTATCAGTGGTATTGTATGTCTTCCATTTTCTAATTATTGCTCCCACTGTTGATTTCTTCACTCCAAGCTGGTTGGCTATTGCAGATTCAGTCTTCCCAGCCTGGTGCAGGGCTACAATTTTGTTTCTGGTGTCCTTTGACAGCTCTTTGGTCTTCACCATGGTGGAGTTTGGAGTCAGACTGTTTGAGGGTGTGCACAGGTGTCTTTTTATACTGATAACAAGTTTAAACAGGTGCCATTACTACAGGTAATGAGTGGAGGAAAGAGGAGACTCTTAAAGAAGAAGTTACAGGTCTGTGAGAGCCAGAAATCTTGATTGTTTGTTTCTGACCAAATACTTATTTTCCACCATAATATGCAAAAAAAATGATAAAAAAACAGACAATGTGATTTTCTGGATTTTTTTTTCTCAGTTTGTCTCCCATAGTTGAGGTCTACCTATGATGTAAATTACAGATGCCTCTCATCTTTTAAAGTGGTGGAACTTGCACTATTGCTGACTGACTAAATACTTTTTTGCCCCACTGTATAAAATGTGTTCACTGATACCGTTATACCGTCCCGGAGCTGGGACTTTCCTTCGTAATCTGATGCAGCACAGCCGTCATTCCTACCCCCATGGTGCCGTGCGCTGCCTCCTCAGCGTTGTTTTAAGCTGTCATGGACCCTGCGCTGTTCTGTTGTCCCTTGGCCATGCCCAATTTGCGCTGCCTGTCTTCTGACATAATTTGGTCTCAGGCTGGCTGCGCCTGTGCGCCCGCGCTGCACGAGATCCCGCCTCGCAGTGTCTTCTGATTGAATCACACTGCGAGCCTGGGATCCATGGGCATGCGCAGTGCATATCTTCCCCTCTGGCTCTCGCTCATCTCCCTCCGCCTTCTTCAGACTGTGCGCCATCAGCTGATCCCTAATAGCATGCCACGGCCGTGACGCCGCACAGTCTGAAGAAGAGGGAAGGAGGGGAGTGAGAGGCGAGGATATGCACTGTGCATGCCCATGGATCCAAGGCCCGCAGTGGGATTACATTAGACGACACTGCGAGGTGGGATCTGGGGCAGAGTGGATGCACAGGCACTGACAGCCTGACACCAAATTATGTCAGCAGACAGGCAGCGCAAATTGGGCATGGCCAAGGGATAACAGAACAGCGCATGGTCCGTGACAGCTTAAAATAACTCTGAAGAGGCAGCTCACGGCACCAAGGGGGTAGGAATGACAGCTGTGCTGTGTCCCATTACGAAGGAAATTCGCACCTCCGGGACGGTTTTACGGTATAAGGGGACACATTTTTAGTTTTTACTTCTGTGTTTGCAAGGAGCATAATTAAAAGAGCAACCTTTTCCTTTTGCATCCTTAGTGCTGCACAAGAAGGCTCTTTCAGCTACAAACGTCTTGGGGGGGTAAAGGTTCCCTTTCAACTTGCTCCAATCAGGCATCGGCCTACACTCTGTTCCTCTGCTACTCGTGCTGTCCCTGGGCTCTAACACCGCCAGTTGGTGCCTGGAAGTGCTGTCCGCACAGTCAACAGTCGCTCCTCTGTTATTGGGGTTCAGTAACGTCAGCTGATCCCCAGCTGTGTGTGCGGCAATACCTCCAATCTGCTCCTCCTGCTGCCCCTGGGCTCTAACACCGCCAGTTGGTGCCTGGAAGTGCTGTCTGCACAGTCAACAGTCGCTCCTCTGTTATTGGGGTTCAGTAACGTCAGCTGATCCCCAGCTGTGTGTGCGGCAATACCTCCAATCTGCTCCTCCTGCTGTCCCTGGGCTCTAACACCGCCAGTTGGTGCCTGGAAGTGCTGTCCGCACAGTCAACAGTCGCTCCTCTGTTATTGGGGTTCAGTAACGTCAGCTGATCCCCAGCTGTGTGTGCGGCAATACCTCCAATCTGCTCCTCCTGCTGTCCCTGGGCTCTAACACCGTCAGTTGGTGCCTGGAAGTGCTGTCTGCACAGTCAACAGTCGCTCCTCTGTTATTGGGGTTCAGTAACGTCAGCTGATCCCCAGCTGTGTATCCGGCAACGTGTCATGCGACCGCCACGTTGGCACAACTAAAATGTAGGGGGACCTGTCCCCCCCCCCCTAGGTGTTTGTTACTGAAAGAGCCACCTTGTGCAGCACTAATACTGCACAAGGAAAAGGTCGCTCTTTAAATTATGCTCCTTGGAAACGCTGAACTACACACTCATGTAATATGTCGCCTCACACCGTCAAACCGTCCCGGAGGTGGGACTTTCCTTTGTAATGTGACGCAGCACAGCCGTCATTCCTACCCCCTTGGCTCCGTGCGCTGCCTCCTTAGCGTTGTTTGATTCTGTCATGGACCCTGCGCTGTTATGTTATCCCTTGGCCATGCACAGTTTGCGCTGCCCGTCCTCTGACATCATTTGTTGTCGTCCTGGCTGCACCTGTGTGTCCACGCTGCCCGAAATCAGACCTCGCAATGTCGTCTAATGTGATCCCACAGTGGGCCTGGTATCCATGGCCATGCGCAGTGCATATACTAGCCTCTCACTCCCCTTCTTCACGCTTCTTCAGACTAGGCGGCGTCAGCTGATCCCTAATAGCATGCCACGGCCGTGACGCCGCACAGTCTGAAGAAGCAGGAAGGAGGGGAGTGAGAGGCAATGATATGCACTGCGCATGCCCATGGATCCCAGGCCCACAGTGGGATTACATTAGATGACACTGCAAGGTTGGATCTGGGGCAGCTTGGACGCACAGGCACTGCCAGCCTGACACCTAAATGATGTCAGAAGACGGGCACCGCTAACTGTGCATGGCCAAGGGATAACATTACAGCGCGGGCTCCTTGACAGAATCAAATAACGTTGAGGAGGTGGCGCATGGCACCAAGGGGGTTGGAATTACGGCTGTGCTGTGTCCCATTACAAAGGAAAGTCCCACCTCCGGGACGGTTTAACGGTGTGAGGGGACACATTATATGAGTGTGTACTTCAGTGTTTGCAAGGAGCATAATTTTAAGAGCCACCATTTTCCATGTGCAGTATTACTGCTGTACAAGATGGCTCTTTCAGCAACAAATGCCTGGGGGGGGTTAAAGGTTCCCTTTCAACTTGCTCCACTGCAGGCTTCGGCTTACACTCTGCTCCTACTGCAGACCCTGGGCTCTAACACCACCAGTTGTTGCCCGGAAGTACTAGCTGCACAGAGAAAAACACCCGCCAATGTGTCAGTGGGGTTCAGCAACGCCAGCTGTTCCTCTGCTGTGTAGCCGGCAACGTGTCCTGCAAATGCCACGCAGACACAACAGACCTAAAGCTGCCACCAGTGCAGGCTTCGGCCTACACTCTGCTCCTCTCCTCCTCCTGCTGACCCTGGGCTCTAACACCGCCAGCTTTAGCCCGGAAGTGCTAGCTGCACAGAGAAAAACACCCGCCAATGTGTCAGTGGGGTTCAGCACCGCCAGCTGTTCCCCTGCTGTGTAGCCGGCATTGTGACCTGCAAATGTCATGCAGGCACCTGAACTGAAATTAAAGGGACCCTGCCCCCCACCCCCAGGTGTTTCTATGTATAACAGCCACCTTGTACAGCAGAGCAGTAATGCTGCATTTGTACAAGGTGGCTGACTTTTTCTCCTTGCCCACGTGGAACTCAACACGTACAAAATGTGTCTCATTGGAGACCATTACACTGTCCCTGAGGTGTGACTTTCCTTGCTAAGGATACGCAGCACCCCCCTTGGTAGCGCTGCCCGTCTTCTGACATCATTGGTTGGCTGCTTGTGCCTGTGCGTCCGCCCTGCCCGACACAACGCCCCTCGTTGTCTCATATATTTTGACTGCGAGGGTGTGATTGATGGGCATGTGCAGTGCATATGTTTGCCTGTCTTCACTCATCTCCAACCGCCTTCTTCAGACTGTGCGGCCTCATGGCCGCGGCATGCGATAAGGGATCAGCTGAGGCCGCCCAGTCTGAAGCAGGTGTAAGGACATGTGTGAGCGGCGAACATATTAACTGCACAAGGCCATGAATCCCAGCCCCGCAGTGTGAATTTTTGAAAACACACTGTGGGTCTGGGATTCATGGCCATCGATAACCGCAACGGCCAACATGAAATGAGGTGAGAAGACAGGCATCACTCACAGCGCATGGCCAAGGGATAACAAGAGCGCAGACTCCTGTACAGCAAATAACAACGCTCAGGAGGCAGCGCCCAGCACCAAGGCGTTATTTTTGGGCACCTGTGCTGCGTCTCCTTAAAAACACAAGTCACGCCTCCAATACAGTTTTACTGTACAATGGGCAAAATTGTTTACGTCTTTCATTCTGCGTGTGCAATGAGCAAAATTTAAAGAGCAACCTTTCACTTGTGGAGCATTACTGCTGCACAAGGTGTGGCTCTTCTACATTGTAACACCTGAGGGTGGGTTAAAGGTTATCTTTGAAATTGGTTCACTTAGGCTTCGGCCTACACTCTGCTCCTCTCCTCCTCCTGCTGACCCTGGGCTCTACCACCGCCAGTTGGGGCCTGGACGTGCTAGCTGCACAGAGAAAAACACCAGCCAATGTGTTAGTGGGGTTCAGCACCGCCAGCTGTTCCCCTGCTGTGTAGCCGGCAACGTGCCCTGCAAACGCCACGCAGGCACCTGAACTGAAATTAAAGGGACCCTGCCCCCCACCCCCAGGTGTTTCTATGTATAACAGCCACCTTGTACAGCAGTAATGCTGCATTTGTACAAGGTGGCTGACTTTTTCTCCTTGCCCACGTGGAATTTAACACGTACAAAATGTGTCTCATTACAGACCATTACAATGTCCCTGAGGTTTGACTTTCCTTTTAATGACACCCAGCACCCCCCTTGGTAGCGCTGCCCGTCTTCTGACATCATTGGTTGGCTCCTTGTGCCTTTGCGTCCGCCCTGCCCGACACAACGCCCCTCGTTGTCTCATATATTTTGACTGCGAGGGTGTGATTGATGGGCATGTGCAGTGCATATGGTAGAGAGAAATACTCACAGAAGCAGTCAGCATGACGTAATATAAATATCTCAGTATTTAGAAGAGGTCAACCATAATGGATAGCCAGCTGCACACCACGGACTACACAGTAAGGGCTAGTCGCTAATACAATATGAAAACAGAAAACAAGGCTAGCAAGCCAAGAAGAACGACCAAGAAAGCCCATATGGTATATAAAAGTGAAAATTCTTTATTAATAGAAAATAACATAGACAAAATGGCTATCAGGATGGGAGACAGTATGCTAAAAAAGTAACCCAAAGATAACAATGATAAAAAGACGAAACGGTGTGCGCACATACCAGAAGTATCTCGCATACAATATAAGATATACAGTATAATAAACTCCCCGTTAACTAATCACGGTGTAGGAGAGGTTACCTAGATGAAATTACGTATCCTCAGGTGAAATGAGAGGTACGCCAAGAATAAAGAGCACATAGTAACTCAAAAACCTAAAATTAGGCTATAAATAAGAGGATACCAGATAGACAATACCTTATTTCAGCTGGCAACAGATGCGGGGACTCCTGGGATGTGCGCACACACCCCAACGCATGTTTCGGATGTTAACCTTCCTCAGGGGGCATATGTTCGCCTGTCTTCACTCATCTCCTTCTGCCTTCTTCAGACTGTGCGGCCTCATGGCCGCGGCATGCGATAAGGGATCAGCTGAGGCCGCCCAGTCTGAAACAGGCGTAAGGACATGTGTGAGCGGCGAACATATTTACTGCACAAGGCCATGAATCCCAGCCCCGCAGTGTGAATTTTTGAAAACACACTGTGGGTCTGGGATTCATGGCCATCGATAACCGCACCGGCCAACATGAAATGAGGTGAGAAGACAGGCAGCGCTCACAGCGCATGGTCAAGGGATAACAAGAGCGCAGACTCCTGTACAGCAAATAACAACGCTCAGGAGGCAGCGCCCAGCACCAAGGCGTTATTTTTGGGCACCTGTGCTGCGTCTCCTTAAAAACACAAGTCACGCCTCCAATACAGTTTTACTGTACAATGGGCAAAATTGTGTACGTCTTTCATTCTGCGTGTGCAATGAGCAAAATTTAAAGAGCAACCTTTCACATGTGGAGCATTACTGCTGCACAAGGTGTGGCTCTTCTAAACTATAACACCTGAGGGTGGGTTAAAGGTTACCTTTGAAATTGGTTCAATTAGGCTTCGGCCTACACTCTGCTCCTCCTGCAGACCCTGGGCTCTAACACCGCCAGTTTTTGCCTGGAAGTGCTAGCTGCACAGAGAAAAACACCAGCCAATGAGTCAGTGGGGTTCAGCAACGCCAGCTGTTCCCCCGCTGTGTAGCCAGCAACATGTCCTGCAAACGCAACGCAGACACAAAGCTGCCTCCAGTGCAGGCTTCGGCCTACACTCTGCTCCTCCTGCTTACCCTTTGCTCCAACACCGCTAGTTGGGGCTCTAGGAAGACAATCTTGAATAGGCAACGCATCCGTGTTCCAACACCGTCAGCTGGTTCTCGGCAGTGTCTTTGTCACGGGTACTCCCTCGTGCCCAGCCTGGTTCCAGCACCATCAGCTGGTTCCGGGTAGTGTCAAGCTCACTGAGACGCCTATGCGTTGCCCCGTCGTGTTGCAGTCAGGTTAGCCAACTCCATGGTGCCTCCAGTTTAGGAGCTTCCTATGTGGGCTGCGGGAATTGGCAATCAAGGCTGGTTCTGTAGTGCCAGTAGGCCAAGCTCCCCCTGTAGGACTGTTGGTGTTCGGTAACTGCGGCTGCCTCGCGGCCTAGCTGTTCTCTCCTCTCCTGTGGACCTTCTGGTCCACATCCTGGTTCCAGCACCGTCAGCTGGTTCCGGGCAGAGCCTTTGGCTTAGGTGCCTCCTTCTGGGTATCCGAGTTCCGCCAACGCCAGGCGGTCTTTGGTAGTGCTTTTAAGCGCGGGTATCTACAGCTTAGTAACCGTGTTCCAGCACCGTCAGCTGGTCCTCGGTGCCATTGGCTCTTGCACACTTGGGCAACGCATCCGTGTTCCAGCACCGTCAGCTGGTTCTCGGCAGTGTCTTTGTCACGGGTACTCCCTCGTGCCCAGCCTGGTTCCAGCACCATCAGCTGGTTCCGGGTAGTGTCAAGCTCACTGAGACGCCTATGCGTTGCCCCGTCGTGTTGCGGTCGGGTTAGCCAACTCCATGGTGCCTCCAGTTTAGGAGCTTCCTATGTGGGCTGCGGGAATTGGCAATCAAGGCTGGTTCTGTAGTGCCAGTAGGCCAAGCTCCCCCTGTAGGACTGTTGGTGTTCGGTAACTGCAGCAGCCTCGTGGCCTAGCTGTTCTCTCCTCTCCTGTGGACCTTCTGGTCCACATCCTGGTTCCAGCACCGTCAGCTGGATCTCGGCAGTGTCTTTTGCTCTTGTACCTTCTGCTCCCCATCCTGGTTCCAGTACCGTCAGCTGGTTCCGGGCAGAGCCTTTGGCTTAGGTGCCTCCTTCTGGGTATCCGAGTTCCACCAACGTCAGGTGGTCCTTGGTAGTGCTTTCAGGCACGGGTACCTCCTGCTTAGTAACCGGGTTCCGGTAACGTCAGCTGATCCTCGGAAGTTCCATTGGCTCTTGGACCTTCGGCTATCCAACCGGGTTCCAGTACCGTCAGCTGGTTCTCGGCAGTGTCTTTTGCTCTTGTACTTTCTGCTCCCCATCGTGGTTCCAGTAACGTCAGCTGGTTCCGGGCAGAGCCTTTGGCTTAGGTGCCTCCTTCTGGGTATCCGAGTTCCGCCAACGTCAGGCGGTCCTTGGTAGTGCTTTTTAGCACGGGTACCTCCTGCTTGGTAACCGGGTTCCAGTAACGTCAGCTGGTCCTCGGTAGTTCCATTGGCTCTTGAACCTTCGGGTAGCCATCCGAGTTCCAGTTCCCTCAGCTGGTTCTCTGCATTTTCTCAGCCTTCTTGTACCTTCTGCTACATTTCCAAGTTGAAGACCCTAAAGACGACGACCCGGAAGACCACCCCTAAGATGACGACGACACCAGAGACGACAACCACTGAGATGACGACGACCCTGGAGATGACGACCCTGAAGACCACCCCGATGACGACGACGACGGCGGAGACGACGACGGCGGAGACGACGACGGCGGAGACGATGACCCTGGAGATGACGACCCTGGAGACGACGACATGGAAGACCGAGAAGCAGAAGAACAAGAGGCTGCAGAACAAAGAGCAGAAGAACATTAAGCATAACACTTAATATCAGAGCAAAAGATATTATCTAAATTATATGCAGAAGAAAACTAAGCAGTGTATGGGGGTGAGTCCGTTCCTCCTCATGGTGCCCCTGGATAAAGCCTGATGCTGCAGGCCAAACTGAACGCGGACAAATGTAACTTTTGTGACAGGCAGAACGGAAGGTGTAATCTTCAAACTTTTATAGATAACAACTACGGGAATGCCTGTCACAAATGAGAATATGATGAAGAAGTAGAATAGGAAGAATAATAATAGTTGAATAAAATGAATATGAAGAATGTAATAAAAAAAAACAGGTAGAAGATGAAGAAGAAGATGAATAAGGTGAAGAAGAAGTTGATGTCAAAGATGCTGATGATGATGAAGATGAAAGTGTGGGAAAAGTTAAAAAAAATGAAGGGGAAGGGCGTGGAATAGTGAAACATCAATATCTGACAAAATAAAAAAAAAATTTACATAGTCAATATCTTTGTCACTCCGAACGTCTTTAAAAAAAAAAAAAAAAAAATCATGCTATTCTATTTGATTGGGCTAAACCTCTATGCCTTTAATGTCTCCGCCACCTCCCCAAATACATCCTGCATTATTCTTAGTTGTTTTCCTTCATGTAGAATGAACCTACAAGGAAAGAAAGGGTTTATTTTAATTCCGATATTTTGGTCCCATTGACTTGTATTGGGATCGGGTATCGGTATCGACGATATCCGATATTTTTGGAATATCGGCCGATCCAATCCGATACCGATACTTTCCGATATCGGAAGGTATTGCTCAACACTACCTACCAACCTTGGACGTATACATACATCCTGGCGATTTTACAAGCACAGGAGCTGTGCATGCGCAATCGCCGCATTGCGTTCAGCTAATCTGACAGCTGACACCCGGCTCTCACTGCCAGGGCAGTGCTCGCATGGCTCCAGGCAGTGTAACCTCCTAAACGCTGCAATTGTTATCAATAGCTGTATTTAGAAAGCAGGGAGAGGGAGGGGGATCGTCCTCCCCTCCAATCATCGCAAGGGGCCAATTGTTGCCCTGGTGACCCGACATCATCATGATGACATCCAGGTCACTAGTGCTAGCAAATAGCAATCTTGCTAGATCATGTGCAGCGCATTGTCTAACAAGCTCGTGTCAGTGCAGCACTGACAGTTGTAAAGCTTAGCAATGCTTGTACAAAATATTTTTTTCAAAAATTACAAAATAATAAAACATATACTGTATATATACTGTACCCACAAATAAATGTTTTTATTTAAAAAAGTACACATATTTGGTATGGCCGTGTTCAGAACAGCTACAGCTGACCGCATTGATAAAAGAAGGACCGCTATGCTCCTTCTCCCATCAACCCCCTGTTGGCAACTGACATCACTGATGCCAACACTGACAGTGGGCGTGATGATGTCACCACCCGGCGCCCACTGTCAGGAGATGAGCGGGAGCTCGGAGCACTGCTGGAACAAGGAGGAAGAGAGGTGAGTATTTATTGTTTTTTTTATGGGGGCTGCCTTATGCTATAGGATCTGCCTATGGGAGTGCTGCCTTATACTACAGGGTCTGCCTATGGGGGTGCTGCCTTATACTACAGGATCTGCCTCTAGGGGTGTTGCCTTATACTACAGGGTCTGCATCTGGGGTGCTGCCTTATACTACGGGGTCTGCCTATGGGAGTGCTGCCTTATACTACAGGGTCTGCCTATGAGGGTGCTGCATTATACTAGAGGATTTGCCTATGGGGGTGCTGCATTATACTACAGGATCTGCCTATGGGGGTGCTGCCTTATACTACAGGGTCTGCCTATGGGGTGCTGTCTTATACTACAGGGTCTGCCTATGGGGTGCTGTCTTATACTACAGGGGCTGCCTATGGGGGTGCTGCCTTATACTACAGGGTCTGCCTATAGGGGTACTGCCTTATACTACAGGGTCTGCCTATGGGAGTGCTGCCTTATAGAGTTATATGAAAAAGTTTGAGCACCCCTATTAATCTTAAGCTTAATGTTTTATAAAAATTTGTTTTTTTTGCAACAGCTATTTCAGTTTCATATATCTAATAACTGCTGGACACAGTAATGTTTCTGCCTTGAAATGAGGTTTATTGTACTAACAGAAAATGTGCAATCTGCATTTAAACAAAATTTGACAGGTGCATAAGTATGGGCACCCTTATCATTTTCTTGTTTTAAATACTCCTACCTACTTTTTACTGACTTACTAAAGCACTTTTTTTTGTTTTCTAACCTCATTGAGCTTTGAACTTCATAGCCAGGTGTATGCAATCATGAGAAAAGCTACTTAAAGTGGCCACTTGCAAGTTGTTCTCCTGTTTGAATCTCCTCTGAAGAGTTGCATCATTGGCTCCTCAAAACAACTGCCTAATGATCTGAAAACTAAGATTAGTCAACATAGTTGTTCAGGGGAAGGATACAAAAAGCTGTCTCAGAGATTTAACCAGTCAATTTTCCACTGTGAGGAACATAGTAAGGAAATGGAAGAACACAGGTACAGTTCTTGTTAAGGCCAGAAGTGGCAGGCCAAGAAAAACATCAGAAAGGCCGAGAAGAAGAATGGTGAGATCAGTCAAGGACAATCCTCAGACCACCTCCAGAGATCTGCAGCATCAACTTGCTGCAGATGGTGTCACTGTGCATCGGTCAACTATACAACGCACTTTGCACAAGGAGAAGCTGTATGGGAGAGTGATGCGAAAGAAGCCATTTTTGCTAGCACGCCACAAACAGAGTCGGCTGAGGTATGCAAAAGCACATTTGGAGAAGCCAATTTCTTTTTGGAAGAAGGTCCTGTGGACTGATGAAACCAAGATTGAGTTGTTTGGTCATACAAAAAGGCGTTATGCATGGCGGCCAAAAAACACAGCATTCCAAGAAAAACACTTGCTACCCACAGTAAAATTTGTTGGAGGTTCCATTATGATTTGGGGCTGTGTGGCCAATGCCGGCACCGGGAATCTTGTTAAAGTTGAGGGACGCATGGATTCCTCTCAGTATCAGCAGATTCTTGACAATAATGTTCATGACAGTGACAAAGTTCAAGTTACGCAGGGGATGGATCTTTCAGCAAGACAATGATCCAAAAGACAGCTCCAAATCTACTCAGGCATTCATGCAGAGGAACCATTACACTGTTATGGAATGGCCATCCCAGTCCCCAGACCTGAATATCATTGAACATCTGTGGGATCATTTGAAGAGGGCTGTCCATGCTCGGCGACCATCAAACTTAACTGAACTGGAATTGTTTTGTAAAGAGGAATGGTCAAAAATACTTTCATCCAGGATCCAGGAACTCATTAAAACTTCAGGAAGCGACTAGAGGCAGTTATTTTTGCAAAAGGAGGATCTCCTAAATATTAATGTCACTTTTCTGGTGTGGTGCCCATACTTATGCACCTGTCAAATTTTGTTTGAATGCAGATTGCACATTTTCTGTTAGTACAATAAACCTCATTTCAAGGCAGAAACATTACTGTGTCCAACAGTTATTAGATATATGAAACTGAAATAGCTGTTGCAAAAAAAACTATTTTTATAAAACATTAATCTTAAGATTAATAGGGGTGCCCAAACTTTTTCATATAACTGTATATTTAGGATGATCTCGTGCATAATACTATTTGGAGGCTATCTAGGGGGCCATCATACAGTGTGGAGATTGCAGTGAGGGGGCCATCGTACAGAGTGGGGATTACAGTGAATGGGCCATCATACAGTGTTGGAGCCATCAAACAGTTTGGGGGCTACTAAGGGGTCAGTATACTGTGTGGGCAGTAGCGTAGCTACTGGGGGGGCAGAGGGGGCATCGTCCCGGGCCCTGTCACATGAAGGGGCCCACCGGGAGCCGGCACTGCCACTTCTGTGATGAGGCACAATACAGCACAGGAGGAGAGCAGTAAAATGCCTGCTCCCCTGCCTGACAGAGATTCTGCATGCTGGCAGCACAGTGGCCAGTTGCAAATCTCCCTCCTGCACTGACTGTATTATGCTGACCAACCTCCTCCCAGGCTGCAGGTTTCTTCCCTCCCTGTACACGCTGGGATTGGCTCAGGGCAGCACGCTGGGTCCTAGTGCCCACCTGCATTTCACTCAGATACTTCCTGGTCCTGCTGCAAACGTCATTGGTAAGGGTGGTTTCACACTTGCGTTTTTGTCTGCAGCGTTTTTTCCCCTATATTTAACATTGAAAACGCATGCGTTTTTAGTGGTACGCGTTTGGTCGCGTTTTGAAACGCATGCGTTTTTTTACTGCATGCGTTCATTTTCCAAAATGCAACTTGTAGTATTTTTGAGGGGCGTTTTTTGGACCAAAAAAAACGCATGCGTTTTCATGCGGTTTTTTTTGGACCAAAAATGCATTTGAGTCAATGGGGACGCATGTGTTTTTTTGTGCATGCGTTTGCATGCGTTTTTTTGACACATGCGTTTTTTTTAACAATGGTTGAATAGACTGTAGATAAGGCTGTCTAGACACTGATAAGCCTCCCCCATAGCAGCAGGGTTATAAAAGGAAGGTTGGGGGAAGTTTCTGGTCACTTCTCATCAGACTCCAAAGAAGACAAGACCCTGCTCGGACGCATTGGTGGACAAGACCCAGAGCAATGTGAGTATATCCTAGCCAATGCATTTATTTTTAATTTTTTGGATCTACATGTCCTAATTTCTTCTATTTTTTTTTTTCAACATGCATCAGAATGTCTTCTGCGGAGTCTTCATCTGATGAGGAGTTTGAGCCACGCCAGTCAGAAGTGGATCACGTCAGTGAGGTTAGTTTTTTGTCCTTCAGCTTGGTAAGTATTGACTGTCGCATCGACACATGAGACAATTTGATTTTTTTTTTATAGAGCACTTCAACTGAGGGACAGAGAGGGACGGAGCAGCTGAGTCAAGGTCCGGTGGGAAGACGTCAGCGGGTATGTATACAAGGCAGACTGTCCTCATTGTAATATTCTTGAATCTTCTTTTCTGTACCCTTGATTTTCTTTTAATTTTTCTTGTATGATCCTTTTCTTAAAGTTGACTTTCATATTCCTGCCCTTTCTCATCTTCTTTTTTTTTTTTTCCCAATGTGATTGAGCAAACTTATATGATTTTCTTTTACTTTTAGGTTTCACAACAGGACGACGACCGGATTGATAATGACCTCCTTATCACTCTGGTCCAGGAGCGAGTCCCGTTGTGGGACGGCCGGGATCCACAGCACGCCGTCAATAGTGTTCTCCGTCGGTTGTGGAGTGAGGTGGCCCAAGCGTTGTGGGATGGCTGGGAGAATTCCCCGCCACGGGTCCGTAATGCATTTGGTAAGTATTGCACTGCAGTGTGAAGCAGCAGAGACCTTGGCCGGGCTCTCTTGACTGTGTGTGATGAAAGAAACTTTTTGGAGTTTCTGTCATCACACACAGTCAAGAGAGCATGGCCAAAAGTACTTTTTCTGACCATTATATGTTTTTATTATTTCACAGTTGAGAAAATAAGAACACGTTGGCGTTCCATGAAGGACCGCTTCAACAAGGATCTGCGTGCAGAGAAGAGTGCAGCTAGTGGTTCCGGAGCAAGGCACTGGCTCTACAAATACCACCGTGTGCTGGCCTTTTTAAGACCGGTCCTTCTCATGAGAACGTAAGTATTTCTCACATGCTTCCAGTTGTATAGCATTGACATAATCTGCAATTTTAAATTCCACAGGATGTACCATCTTGCTATATTTTGGTATTAATTTTCTGTGTTCTTTTTTCACAGCACACACTGCACGACTGTCGCACCAGGTTCTGGAGCGGTCCTTCAGCCGGCAGCCACGGACCCGTCCCAGCCATCCAGCAGCGCAGCACCAGGTGGGTCTTCCACACTCACTGGAGACCAGGGGGCTGGCCCATCAGGTCTTCCCCTTTCGCAGTCCTCTTTCGCTTCACCCATTTTTGCGGGCTCATCCCGGCAGCGACAGAGGGCTTCGGATAGGTCCCTCATGCCCGAGCTCGGTTTTACACGAAGCTATCAAGGCTTTAGGTGACAGAATGGATGTGTCCCATAACCTCTTAGAGTGCCGCATCCAGGATGTCGCCAAAAGCGTTGATCAAGTGAAAGCCGACCTCCAGAAGCCAGCTCATCATTTTTTTAATCAAATCCAACAGGGCATGTCGGAACACCTTAGCCCTGGTCTCCAGCTGAGTGTGATGCAGGCCTGCAATGTTGCTTTTGTGCAGGCTATGCAGCAGAGTCAGAGTCGTAATGTGGCGGCATATCCAACTGTGCCGTCACTGTCACAAGTACACACCATTCCTACCTCTGCTGCATACCACTGCACGGCCACCTCTATTCCCTCTACAGGTGTACTCCACTACAGCGCCAACACGATGACGAGTGCTGTTGGACATCCCACCGCCACCACCGTGACAACCGCTGCTCCGGCATGGACCTCCTCCGCTGACACCACGATGACGCAGGACCCTGGCGTGGCTTATCGACCCGGCCCCCTCCCGATGCAGCAGGACCCATCCATGGCATATCGGACCGGCCCACCCCCGATGCAGCAGGACCGAGGCCTGGCATATCGGACCGGCCCCCCCCCCGATGCAGCAGGACCGAGGCATTGCTTTCCGGGCAGGACACCCCCCCATGCAGCAGGACCCAGGCCAGGCGTATAGGACGGCCCACCCCCCCATGCAGCAGGACCCAGGCATGGCGTATCGCACCGGGCCCCCCATGATGCAGCAGGACCAAGCCATACCTTTCCAGGCAGGACCAACCCCGATGCAGCAGGACCCTGCCACGGCTTTATGTTCCCCCCCACCAGCAATGCAGCAGGACACTGGTATGGGTTTTGTTTCCCCCCCCCCCCCCAACGAGGCACCAGGACCCTGGGAGGGTTTTATGTTCCCCCCCCCAAACGAGGCACCAGGATCCTGGGAGGGTTTTAGTTTCCCCACCCCCAACGAGGCACCAGGACCCAGGCGGGACTGTATCTTTCCCCCCACTAGAATGGTGTTGGACTCAGACGTTGCCGAGTGCTCCACAATGGAGATGGACTGTGTTATTGTGGAGCCGGGTCCTGACGTGTCTCCCGCCCACACTCTACAACCTAACCCAAGAAGACATCCCCCAACCAGGAAAACCCAAAGAAAAACCGCCAAAACTCATAAAAAACAAAAAACCCTGATTATTCCTCCCCCATCACCTACCGATGTGTCTCAATTGTCTGTTGTGTCTCACCCTTCCAGTGTGTCTCAAGGCCCTCATGTTTTAAGCCCCATCCCCGAACTTCCAGACCCTTCCAGTTTTCTTGCCCCTTCTCCTGCCACCTCTGCCTCCTCCACGGTGAGCCAGGCTTCAGTTCTGAACACCCCCCAGTTACGTCACTCAACCCCAAGCCGGCGCGGTACAACCCATCGGGGTACAAAAAAATAAATTTGTTTGTGTTAATAAAAAAAAAGTTTATTTGCAACAATTATGCTTGGTTTATTGTGTCTTTCACCGCTCTCAATACACACCAATAAACTTCGCCACACACTTATTCTTTTGGCCAAAACATATCTCCAGTAGTATAAAATACAAGACAACATCAATATGTGTTTCTTTAGTATACAGATATGAGTTGGCCAAAAAAATAGTAGTTATTTCCATACTCTTATTTTTGTACCAAGTGTAGTGTCACTGTACAAAGAGAAAATGGTGGAAATCAAGTTCAGTACTCAACTGAACCGGTCAGATGTCAAAATAGACACCTGACCGATTTAGTTGATTACTGACTTGTATATTCACCATATTCTATATAGCACATTATGTGACAATGGTTATCAAACTGATGGGACAATGGTTGTCACACGCTACATATCTATGCTCACCTGGCCAGGTGTAAGAAATTGTGAATTCATGATCATGTACAGTATATGTTTATCATGAATTCATTATTTCTTACACTTGACTTGATGGGTATAGAGAGCGTGACAGTCTTGACGCAATGACGTCAACAAGATTACCATTAAATAAATAAAAATTTGGTTCCATTATTATAAGTATGCGGCCCGTGTTTTATATCATTCTTTGTAAAGCAAAATAGGGAGTGCAACAGAGGTCAATTATGATGAAAAAATAAAAATTATTACCTCATCAACTATTACCCACTCCTGGTTTTGGATTACAAAATATGATATACATATCTACTGGCCGTCTTTGGTCAACCTTTGTTTAGAGAGTAAAAAGATAGGAGACATGGTCAACACAACCAACACTAAAGTTTATTAATTAGAAAAATTTGTATCAGTATTTAATAATTAGTAAACATAAACATACAACAGGACATTTAAACAACATTGTTCTGCCATGACACCCGTCCAATATCGGACACAAAATAGGCCGCAAATTGGTCCCGCATAAGACCAACAGCTGCAGTTGACCGCATCGGGTGATGCTGAAAATCAGGCAATGGGTGTGAAACTGGTTCATCAAGTTCAATGTGGGGTCGCTCCTTTGACCACCTCGTCCACTGTTTCAACTTTTAGATTGATGGCTGTTGCAAGAATGCGCCATTTAGCAACCAGAATGCCAAAGCTGCACTCTACGGTTCTTCTGGCCCTGGTCAGTCTGTAGTTGAATATTCTTCTAGTGTGGTCCAAGTCCCTACTAGAATAGGGCTTCAGGAGATTTTCACACATCTGGAAGGCCTCATCCCCAACCATAACAAATGGCAGCGGTGGGCCTTGAGTGTTGGGGAGAGGCTGTGGAGGGGGAAAATTAAAATTGTTGCCATACACCCGACGGGCCATATCCGAGCTCTTGAAGGTCTGGGAATCATTGCCACGGCCAAAACCTCCAATATCCACGGCGATGAAGCGACACTCCGCATCTGCTATTGCCATGAGCACTACCGAAAAATATTTTTTATAATTATAAAACTCAGATCCGGTTCTGGCAGGTTTGACAATGCGGATGTGCTTTCCATCCACCGCCCCTAAACAGTTGGGGAAATCACACACGTTGAAAAATGTTTTTGAAATTTCTCGCCACATGTCCACGGTGGGTACAGGTATAAACTCCTCACGGAGTACATTCCATAACGCACGACAGGTGTCCACAACGATTCCGCACAGGGTTGATATTCCAAGGCGGTATTGGAAGTGCAGGGAAGATAAACTCTCTCCTGTGGCCAGAAATCTAGAAGAAAAAGAAACAAAAAAAACATTTAAAATCGGCTCTTAATGGTCTGTTTAAATAAGAAAAAGGTAAAAAAAACAACAAAAAATACATGTCATAACCAAAAAATTGGACTGTCATTGGTTTAGTTTTGGAACGTACCGTAATGTCACTAACAGATGTTCCTCGGGTGGAATTGCTCTACGGAGCCGTGTGTCCTGTCGCCGTATGGAACCTTCTACACGAGACAGTAAATCCCGGAAAGAATCTTGAGACATTCTGGTGTAATCCTGGAATTTCTCCGGGTTGGCATTCAGCTCCGCATAGAGCGTGTGATATGCTCCACGGGTCTCACGCACTTCAATGATGGGGTGCCTCCAAAAACGCCGACGCTGTCTCCTTCTCCATCCTTGGCGGTTTCGATCTTGCTCCCAAGCAAAAACACAGGCAAGGAAAATCTTGAAGCTGAACTCCAGTTTGAAATAAAAGTTCTCCATTGAAAGATCCATCATGACACCGGAAACAGTAGCAAGCTCTGAAAATTTCTGTACCCCTAGGGTCTATATATTGAGAGCCAATCATGTACGCCCTCTCTATTCCCATTGGTTGTGTCTGGTAACCTTTTTTTTTAATTTTTTTTTTTTTTGGAAAATGCCCCAAAAAACGCAAACGCATGCAAAAACGCATGTAAACGCGTGTAAACGCTGCGTTTTTTAGACGCACGCGTTAAACGCGTGCGTCAATAAAACGCAGCGTTTACACGCGTTTACATGCGCTTTTGCACCATGCGTTTTTTTTTTTAAACGCATGCGTTCAAAAACGCAAGTGTGAAACCAGCCTAAGTGGGGATAAAATGCATTAAATTGATAGGCATGTCAGTCACTGGGGGGTAAATGTGAGAGGATGGGGGTGTTGTGGAGGCTTAGGTGGGGGAGGGGGACAGGGCACTGGGGGGGTGAATGTGAGAAGATAAGGGTATTGTGAGGTCTGAGGTGGGTGAGGGGCAACAACACTGAGGGGCTGATTATTATACAGTTTTGTGAAGAGACAATATGCACTCCATCACATGTAATAGTTGTTCTCTGGGAAGGAGAGGTAGGGGGCATATTATACTTATCAGCTGGGTAAGCCATGAGCTGCATCACATTTAAAGCATCACTGCAGCATTTTTTGTTATTTCACCACTGGAGTGGCGCTTTAAGGCACACAGTGCGGATTTTGCTGCGGATCCGCAGCATTTCTGCAGCTGCGGATCCGCAGCAGTTTCCCATGAGTTTACAGTTCAATGTAAACCTATGGGAAACCAAAAACGCTGTGCACATGCTGCAGAAAAAAACGCACGGGAACGCAGCGCTTTACAATCCGCAGCATGTCACTTCTTTTGTGCAGAATCGCGGCGATTCTGCACACATAGGAGTGCATTGATCCGCTTACTTCCCGCATGGGGCTATGCCCACCATGCGGGAAGTAAGCGGATCATGTGCGGATGGTACCTGGGGTGGAGGAGAGGAGACTCTCCTCCAGGCCCTGGGAACCATATTTGTGTAAAAAAAAAGAATTAAAATAAAAAATCATGATATACTCACCTCTCAGCACTGCACGCAGCCGTCCGGTCGCAGGGTTGCTGTGCGAGCAGGACCTGTGATGACGTCGCGGTCACATGACCGTGACGTCACGAAGGTCCTTCTCGCATAGCGTCTTTGGAACCAGACCGCCGCCTGCAGCACCGAGGAGATCGGGACGTCAGAGGGTGAGTATAACCATTTTTTTATTATTTTTAACATTACTATTGATGCTGCATATTGCTGCATATGCAGCATCAATAGTAGGAGTAAACCCACAGCGGAAACCACAAGACAAACCGTGATAAATCTGCAGGCATAACCGCAGCGGTTTTGCCCTGCAGATTTATCAAATCCGCTGCGGGAGAACCCGAAGGGACCCTTCCTACTTGTGCACATAGCCTAATGCTATATGCACACGTTGTGGATGCGCAGCGGATTTCCATCAGGCTTACAGTACCATGTAAATTTATGGAGGACAAAATCCGCAGTGCACATGCTGCGGAAAATACAACGTGGAAACGCTGCGTTGTATTTTTCGAAGCATATCAATTCCGCAGGTGTAAAAACACAGGCGAAATCCACACAAAATCCGCAGTAAATCCACTGGGAATCCGCAGGTAAAACGCAGGGTGTTTTTACCTGCGGATTTTGCAGAATCCGAACGGAAAAGTCCGCAATGTTATCCGCAACGTGTGCACATACCCTAAGAGGCGCAGTTACAGCTGCTGTGACTGAAACAGTATCGGCGCCGCTCCCTAGGCTGCAGTGAGGAATGAAGTTCATTTCCTCCTGGCATCATGACTCTCAGTGCAGGCGACGCACGGTGTCAGAACACTATTAACTATTATGCTGTGTTTTGTATAGGGGAGCTGTGGGGGCATTATACTGTGTATAGGGAAGCTGTGGGATCATAATATTGTATATAGGGTAGCTGTGGGGGCATTATACTGTGTATAGAAAAGCTGTGGGCTCATCATACTGTGTATAGGGGAACAGTGGGGACATCATACTGTGTATAGGGGAGCTGTGGGGGCATTATACTGTGTATAGAAAAGCTGTTGGCTCATCATACTGTGTATCGGGGAACAGTGGGGACATCATACGGTGTATAGGGGAGCTGTGGGGGCATTATACTGTGTATAGAAAAGCTGTGGGCTCATCATACTGTGTATAGGGGAACAGTGGGGACATCATACAGTGTATAGGGAAGCTGTGGGGGCATTATACTGTGTATAGAAAAGCTGTGGGCTCATCATACTGTGTATAGGGGAACAGTGGGGACATCATACTGTGTACAGGGAAGCTGTGGAATCATCATACTGTGTAGAGGGGAGCTGTGTGCTCATTATACTGTGTATAGGGGAGCAGTGGGGACATCATACTGTGCATAGGGAAGCTGTGGAATCATCATATTGTGTATCCGGGAGCTGTAGGGGCATTATACTGTGTATAGGGAAGCTGTGGGCCCACCATACTGTGTATAATGGAGCAGTACATGGAGGCTACTTAGGGGATATTATTAAATGTTAAGTGGGCACTTAAACGTTATTGTTATTGGGGCACTCAGAGTACTGAGACCATCAAAATTTCATACGTGGTATTATTACTTTTTAGGGACAAAATGTGGAGGGCACTAGCACAGGGCATTAGTGTTTTCTAGGGGTGAATTTTATTATCTAGAGAGCACAAAGGAGTCATTATTACTATGTAAGGCTACTTTCACACTAGCGTCGTGCACTGCACGTCGCTATGCGTCGTTTAAGGAGTCATTATTACTATGTAAGGCTACTTTCACACTAGCGTCGTGCACTGCACGTCGCTATGCGTCGTTTTGTAGAAAAAACGCTTCCTGCAAAAGTGCTTGCAGGATGCGTTTTTTCTCCATTGACTTGCATTAGCGTCGCATTGCGTGCGACGGTTGCGCCATGTTGTGGCGGACCGTCGGCTGCAAAAAAGTTACATAAAACGTTTTTTGCTGCTGACGGTCCGCCATTTCCAACCGCGCACGCGCGGTTAGATTTCCGCCCCCACCTCCCCGCACCTCACAATGGGGCAGCGGATGTGCTGGAAAAATGCATCCGCTGCCCCCGTTGTGCGGTGCATTCACTGCTAGCGTCGGTACGTCGGCCCGACGCACTGCGACGGGCCGAGTACAACGCTAGTATGAAAGTAGCCTAAGGGGCTCAGTGGTGGCATTATTATGTGGGGCGGCACCATTATTGTACTACACAGCAGGTGCAGTAATAGGGACACATATGGCAGCAGTGGCTCAGTATTGCGGTATCAGCAGAATGATTAGCTTGTGCAGGTTGGGAATAGATATGGACGGTGCTGGAAATGTGAGACGTATGATGTGTCTTTGTTGTAATCTCTGCAGACAAGTCCTGGCTGGAGAAGTTCTTATGTTGCTCTGGGCGAGATGGAAAAGATGGGAAAAGTGAACAACTCCATAAGAAAGACCATCAGCTGTAAGTCACCATCTAAAACTGTCCAGTGATCTTTTATATGATCTGCAAGACTGGCATCTACCACTATATGGTATCCATATAGTAATATCAGTGTTCGTTTTTGTCTATATATGTTTTTTTTCAGTCAGAGTGCGGTCATCTGCTGATGTTCCTCTATGCTCACAATTAGGGTGCACCACATAGCTTTAGTCAGGGGTACCTGGTTAGGGGCCCACTCAGATTTTTCGCCCCCCCCTAAGCTAAAACCCTAGCTACGCCTCTGTGTGTGGGGGGTACTATACAGTGAGGGGGCATTATACTGTGTATAAGAGAGCATCATACTGTGTATAGGGGAGCTGTACAGGGGAGAAACTCGGGACATTATTATATGTAAAGTGGGCACTTACTGTTATAGGGGAACTCAGGTTACTGTGACTGTCAAAGGGGCACATACCGAGTTGTAATCAAGGTTACCTGGTTAGGGGCCCACTCAGAAGCTTCGCCCCGCCTGAACCAAAACCCTAGCCACGCCTCTGGCCCTGATTCTTCAAGACTGGTGATTTTTACACCGGTATTACTAAGTATTATGGTGACAGAGGAGGTGAACTGAGCAAAACATTGTTTCCATTCGATAGTGTCACTATAAGAGTTGAATATAAGAGCCGTATCATTATATCACACACACTGAGAAATCTGCTCCAACCTATGGTGGTGGGGCGTTCTTCTTTCCTTTAATTGTGGCTGCTTGATTATGATTGATTAGCATCACACAGAGAGAAGATATACACATTTCCCAGTGAAAATTCTGAAAACATCCACTTGGAATTAAAAAAGATTAACTCATTAGGTGCCAACTACTTTGATTACTATGGCTATGGCGCTTACCGAAGAAGCTGCATCAGGAACCCAGATACCTGGATCGCTCCCAATAATCAGCTGTCCGGCGCCGCAGCTGCATGTGTCACGGCTGTGTGAAAGTAGCAACACATGCATGGAGAGCCTGTGTGTAGTGACTGTCGCACAGCCGCAACACATGCAGCTGTGGCAAAGAACAGCTGATCATCGTGAGTGCTCCAGGTTTTTGGGTTCCCAATGCAGCTTCTTCAATAAGCGCTATAGCTTGCCGAATAAGGAGGGAGCTGACGATGTCTCATCTCTATTACTAATATCTCCACAATGGTAAGTTAAAAAAATGAAAAAAGAAACAAACAAAAAAAACATCTTATTCCACTTTCATTGTGTGTTCAATTCAACATGACAACTTGGCGACGGGTCCTCTTTAATAAATTTGGTACATCTTATGTCTGTGCAATGCTCATTAAAACTGGAGAGAAGAAGATCAGTTTTTATAAATCACTCCCTTAAACTCCATAAAACAAGAGTCATATTATACTATAAAAATTATGGTTAGAAAAACAATTAGGCAAATAATCAATGGAATAAAAATGTGACCTCTATGTTGTACCTGATTTGGTGCTACAATATTAAGCATAATTTATTATTGTAGCAAGAAGCTAAATGCAAACAGGTTTTGTAAAAGCATTACGTGCTGAAAAGGTCAGTCCGCTCCCTTTTATTGGCAATTACTGACTAATGTTGTACATCATATTCTTTTAAATATCGTTTCTTGATTAGCTCATTGAAATGAGCGCCGCTCTAGGCACATTACTGACTTGTACATCACTGAATAGATTAAAATAAATTTACTGTAAAACAATGCATTAATTGAATAAAATCTGATTTGTAGATTTATGTAAATGTAGCAGATGTAAAAATAATGGCCACCGTTAACAGGGAATAGAGAGAACAAAGATGGCTCGCTATGAAACTGCTGCTCTATCTGCTGTTCACAAAATGTTCTCACTCTGGCATATGTACAGAATTGCTTTTCCGCTCCGTATCTGTGAAATATTTGCCATTCTCTTGGATGATTATTCCTGGGTCATCTCATTTACTCAGCAATACTGTATTATAAGCAAATCACATAAATCCAATACATTTAGGTTTTTAATAAATTATTATATGTACACATTATGCATAGGTGTATGGTGTGTGACAATTAAGAGAACACTCATTTTATATATATATACCAGTATATATATATATATATATATATATATATATATATACTAAAACCAGATCGCTCTTTTGAGCAATATTGCCCTTTTGGAAATTATGGTTGCACAGAGGCATTATTGTGACTGTGACATCAGCTTTCGATTTAATAGCAAGGACAGGAATAGTGACAGCTTTAATGGGTATTCTCAAGTGTGCACATTATTGACTATCATAGTGATAGTGGATAACTTTTCATTCTCTGAGGATCTCACGCCCCATGTGATTGTAGCAGTGCCGCTAAATTCATACTTAATGGGACCACCGGAGGGAGCCGAGCACTATGGTCGGTTGGTCTTCGGCACTTCCATAGAAATGATTAGAACAACATGATCAACCACAGCATCATACACGTAAAACTCTTTAGAGCCATGGATTTGGGCTTATTGAGGCAGCAAGCAGTCAGACCTCCAGGGATTGGGTCTGAAGGGTAAATATACCTTAGGACTCACTCACACTTGCGAATAAATAGTTTTTCTATAATTGTGTACTCATCTGTGGGGTTTTTTTCAGCTCTAATCGGATCAAGATCTGACTGAATAGCAAACACAGCATGCTGCGATTGCGCGCAAAATTCAGATCGTACACTCCCATATAAATCAATGGGTGCATGTGAAACATCACACTACACTTGGATGTTACACCTTGTGCAGTGCGATTCCCGCGGACGTCGTCAGTAGAGGAGATGGAGAAATTAGCTTCTCTGTCTCCTTCGCACCTGTGCTCCGATCCTCTGATTGATACAAGAGGATCGGAGCACAGAGCACTTACACTCAGCTAACGCTCGCGGCAGAGCTTCAGACAGTTAGCATCTCGCATGCGATGCTCTCACATCGGATGTCATACGCTAGTGAGATTCTGGCCTTAAACTGCACACTAGGGCTATATGGAAAATATTAGTTGCGCCAGCCCACCACTTGTGTTTTATGACTTCAAATGAACGGCATGACTGTTGCATTTTGCAAAGTTCTCCTTACACCACTCAGACTCCCCAAATTATTTTGAAAGCAACAATGAGAATTCCCTTGTATCAAGGAATACCAAAAGCACATCAAATTTCCATAAAAATGCAATTTCTTTGATTTATAGATTAATTGAATCACAAGTAATATGATCGAACTCTTTCTTACTGATCCTATAGATACATTTGTTGCACATGTCTTGACTCCAGACTTCTGCAATAATCACACAACAAAAGTTATTATTTGGTCACTATCACATCTTAGAAAGTTCAGATTAAATACACAAGAAAGCTAATATTACGCATATTTATATTACGATAGTCATGCTGTTATTTTTTTCTGCCTTATAAGGCATAATTATAATGTGGCAGCAATCCCACACATTCATTATCTGCCGGTGGCTGTGTTTTGCATTGTTTCCTTTCAAAATCTCATGATGGGTCAATGAACAACAGTCAAAGCAGTGAAAAAAATATCTGCGCTAAGTGAATATTTATACAAATGAAAAAAAAAGAAAAAGATTATTATTGGAAGGTACCCAGGAATACTATCTATATAGCCAAGATGCACAATCTTCTCCGCTCTAAAGGCAACACAATAGATTAGGTGACTTTCAAGGGCGTTAAGAAAACTTTGTTATTCCTAATTGTGACATATGTGTACCTTGGAAAATAAGGATTGCCCTCTTTGCTTGACACACCAAATATAAAATCTCAACAGTGAGATGTAAAAATTTGGGCACCCTTGGTCAAAATTACTGTTATTGTAAACAATTAAGTAAGTTGAAGATGAAATACTCTCTAAAAGGCCTATAGTTAACTCATTAATGACCAATGACGGACATAGCACATGATGGAACAGGCGAGCTCCTGCACTAATAGCCAGGGATGGTATGAGCACCGCCCTGGTCATTTAACCACCTAAATGCTGTGATTGATACATTTAGGAGGCAGGCAGAGGGAGGAAGCTCCCTCTGCCTTCAAATCGGTGCCCGCATGACGTCATCGTGAGGGTCCGATCGTTGGCATGGTGACCCATGGTCGTCATGATGACCCACGGGTACACCAAGCTATGGAAAGCTTCTTAGACCATGCTGAAAGCATGGTCTAAGAAGATTCTATATACGGTAGGTATAATGCATTGAAATGCTAGTAAATTGCAATGCATTATACCTGAGATCAAAGTAAAAAAAAAGTGAAACTCCTATAGAGGGACTAAGTAAAAAAAGTTTTAAAAAATGCAGAAATTTTTTTTATCCCCTTGATCAAAGTGGTTTGCACGTTAATGAGCAGGCCAATTTTAACAATTGTGACTAGTGTCATTTTATGAGGTAATAACTCAACAGATTCTACTAATTTTGAGACTATTTTTTTCATGACATATTGTACTTCATGATAGTGGTAAAAGTTCTTCAATATATTATTTGTGGAAAAAAAATGAAATTTGGCAAAAATTTGGAAAATTTAGCAATTTTCAAATTTTTAATTCTTCTGCCCTTAAATCAGAGAGATGTGTCACTCAAAATAGTTCATAAATAACATTTTCCACATGTCTACTTTACATCAGTATAATTTTTGAAACATTTTTTTTTTTTGTTAAAAAGTTATAAGGGTTAAAAGTTGACCAGCGATTTCTCCTTTTTCTAACAAAATGTACAAAACCATTTTTTTAGGGACCACTTCACATTTGATGTAACTTTGAGGGGTCTATATGATAAAAAAATACCATCATTTGTCCAGTCCATGACACGTCTTGAGATTACACTCGCACTGAAATTCCCAGACCTCAACTCTTGCCTGGAGCTTCCGTGCTTGATCAAACCCAGGAGGGTTCTGCGCATGGCCATGCAAGGTCATGGCACAAGTAGTGACACCATGTCTCTGTGACCTTTCATGCACTTATGCTGAGCCCTCTTGGTATATCATCTTAGCCGGAAGTCCAGGCGCAGAGTAAGAGATCCGAGGATCTTAGCAGAAGGCAATCTGAAGATGCCATGGGGACCATATGGGTTATGCAAAGGGGATGGAGAGGTGAAAATATGGACTTTTTTAGCATTTTGATGACCATTTGAGATTGAAAAAAAAGTTAATGGCTGCCATTTTGCAGAATCAGTGCGGAAGCAAATTCGAAAAATCCTCATTTTGGCAAATGCAGATTTTTGTCAAATTCAAGTAGAATTAATTTGCTCATCTTTAGTATGTACATTTTTTTGCGGCAGTTAAAAACTGAGTTTTCTAGTGGACCGCGCTTAAGGAAATGCCCCTTCTTTTGGGAGGTGTTGAAAGAGTTTTTACTAGTTTCCTGAAGTGGCTTTGAACAGTTTTTCAAGCGTTCAAAAGACTTAATATAAGAACAGCAAGATGTTTTACAAAAGAAATTACTGTGAGAGGTGGGGAACTATCCCTCTCCAGTAGTAAGCACACCTCGTTCCTCTGTTATTGATTCGCAATGCAATGGGCCGCATAACCTCATCTGGAATGGTCTCCTGGCACACTTTTTAGACACCAATTTTCATTATGGAATAAAAGGCAGGTAGACCCCAGCTTTATATAGTAACACTAGATGGTGGCCCGATTCTAACGCATCGGGTATTTTAGAATAGGGTTGAGCGACTTTTATTTTTATAGGGTCGAGTCGGGTTTCTCAAAAGTCGGGTCGAGTGATATTGGCCGATCCTATAGAAAAGTCGGGGTCGGCCGAAACACGAAACCCAATGCAGTGCAATGGGATACTAATGGTAACTCTCCTTCAGGCCCTGAGATCCATATTAATGTGTAAAATAAAGAATAAAAATAAAAAATAGGGATATACTCACCCTCGGACGCGCCCGGGTTCTAGCCGGCAGCCTTCCTTCCTAAGAATGAGCAAGTGAAGGACCTTCGATGACGTCGTGGCTTGTGATTGGTCGCGTGACCGCTCATGTGACCACTCACGCGACCAATCACAAGCCGCGACATCACCGCAGGTCCTTCACTCGCTCATTCTTAGGAGGGGAGACTGCCGGTTAGAACCAGAGCGCTTCCAAGGGTGAGTATATCAATATTTTTTATTTTTATTCTTTATTTTACACATAAATATGGATCCCGATACTGATTCCCGATATCGCAAAAATATCGGAACTCGGTATCGGAATTCCGATACCCAATAAGAAGATCGCCGACCTCATGGCCGACCCCACACAGGGATCAGGTCGGGTTTCATGAACCCCAACTTTGCCAAAAGTCGGCGACTTCTGAAAATGACCAATCCGTTTCGCTCAACCCTATTCTAGAATATGTATTTATGTATGTATATAGAAGCCACATAGTATATAGCACAGGCCACGTAGTATATAGGAGCCATGTAGTATATAGCAGACAAATACTATGTGGCCTGTGCTATATACTATGTGGCTGCTATATAAATACATATTGTAGAATACCCGATGCATTAATACAGGCCACGCAATATATAACAGTGGCCACGCAGTATATAACACAGCCACGTACTATATAACACAGCCCACGCAGTATATAGCAGCCACGCAGTATATAACACAGGCGACGTAGTATATAACACAGGCCACGCAGTATATAACACTGGCCACGTAATATATAGCACAGACCACGCAGTATATAGCAGCCACGTAGTATATAACACTGCCCACGCAGCATATAGCAGCCACGTAGTGTATAACACTGCCCACGCGGTATATAACAGTGGCCACGTAATATATAGCACAGCCCACGCAGTATATAACACTGGCCAGGTAGTATATAGCAGCCACGTGGTATCTAACACAGCCCACATAGTATTCAGCAGTGTGGGCACCATATCCCTGTTAAAAAAATAATTAAAATAAAAAATAGTTATATACTCACCCCCTGAGATCCACCGAAGCTCCGGCGATACGCGCGCGACTGCCGCCATCTTCCGTTCCCAGGATACATTGCGAAATTACCCAGATGACTTAGCGGTCTCACAAGACCGCTAAGTTTTCTGGGTAATTTCGCAATGCATCGCCGGGAACGGAAGATAGCGGCAGGCGCGAGCTGCTGGGCGGACTACGGAGGGTGAGGTTTTTTGTTTTTTTATTATTTTTAACATTACATTTTTTTACTATTGATGCCGCATAGGTAGCATCAATAGTAAAAAGTTGGGGACACACAGAGTTAATAGCAGGGGTTACGGAGTGCGTTACCCGCGGCATAAAGCGATCCGTTACCGGTGGCATTAACCCTGTGTGAGCGGTGACTGGAGGGGAGTATGTGGGCGCCGGGCACTGACTGCAGGGAGTAAGGAGCGGCCATTTTCTTCTGGACTGTGCCCATCGCTGATTGGTTGTGGCTGTTTTGCCGTGACCAATCAGCGACTTGGATTTCCATGACAGACAGAGGCCGCGACCAATGAATATCCGCGACAGACAGACAGACAGACAGAAGGACAGACAGAAAGACGGAAGTGACCTTTAGACAATTATATAGTAGATAGTAACATAGTTATTAAGGTTGAAGGAAGACTTTAAGTCCATCTAGTTCAACCCATAGCCTAACCTAACATGCCCTAACATGTTGATCCAAAGGAAGGCAAAAAAAACCCCATGTGGCAAAGAGTAAGCTCCACTTTGGGGAAAAAATTTCCTTCCCGACTCCACATATGGCAATCAGACTAGTTCCACGGATCAATGCCCTATCAAGAAATCTAGTATATATAGCCTGTAACATTATACTTTTCCAGAAATGTATCCAGTCCCCTCTTAAATTTAAGTAATGAATAACTCATTACAACATCATACGGCAGAGAGTTCCATAGTCTCACTGCTCTTACAGTAAAGAATCCACGTATGTTGTTATGCTTAAACCTTCTTTCCTCCAGACGCAGAGGATGCCCCCTTGTCCCTGTCTCAGGTCTATGATTAAAAAGATCATCAGAAAGGTATTTGTACTGTCCCCTCATATATTTATACATTAACATAAGATCACCCCTTAGCCTTCGTTTTTCCAAACTAAATAGCCCCAAGTGTAATAACCTATCTTGGTATTGCAGACCCCCCAGTCCTCTAATAACCTTGGTCGCTCTTCTCTGCACCTGCTCTAGTTCACCTATGTCTTTCTTATACACCGGAGACCAGAACTGTGCACAGTATTCTAAGTGTGGTTGAACTAGTGACTTGTATAGAGGTAAAATTATGTTCCCCTCATGAGCATCTATGCCTCTTTTAATCCATCCCATTATTTTATTTGCCTTTGTAGCAGCTGCCTGACACTGGCCACTAAATGTGAGTTTGTCATCCACCCATACACCCAGGTCATATTCATTGACGGTTTTCCCAGTGTTTTACAATTAAGCACATAGTTCACAAATGCATGACCTTACATTTATCCCCAAAATAATATAGTATGGGGGCACCACAGAATATAAAAAGCTGGGATCCAACCCTGACCTGAGAATATGAACATGTACAAAAGAGAAGAAACAGCAAAGGCCATACAAATTGGGGATCACCAGACAGCGAGGATTCGTGCAACAAACACAACTTTATTAAGGTGTAACACAGGACATAAACATTAAAAACATCTAAAAACGATTTAGAACAATGCCTAAAATGAGGCAAATGCAGACAGACACATAACTCAGATTTGATGAGAAATCTACTCGATCGGAGAGACTGCAAACGGACAAGTTTGCTCTATTTTCTACTGTGTGGGACAGGTTTATTGAAAATTGTATTGCGTGTTACAAACCTGGCCCATACATAACGGTGGATGAGCAACTTTTCCCAAGCAAAACTAGGTGTCCATTCACGCAGTACATGCCTTCCAAACCAGATAAATATGGCCACAAATATTGGCTAGCTGTTGATAAGGAGAGCAAATATCTGGCAAATGGCATCCCTTATCTAGGCAAAGATGACACACGCCGTGCTGTGGACCGTTTAGCTGACCATGTGGTAATGAAGTTATTGGACCCGTTTTTGAAAAAAGGTCGCAATGTTACAACCGATAATTATTTTACTTCATTAAAATTAGCTAAACAGCTAAAAAGCAAAGGAACAACCATCGTGGAAACACTGAATAAGGCGAGAAGTGCCTAAAGAAATAAAATCCATGAAAGAGGAATTGTACAACACTAAAGTGTTTAGAAATGAAGGCAATTTTACACTTACAGTATATCAAGGAAAGCCCAACAAAAATGTTGTCATTTTGAGTTCCGTCCATCCAGATGTTGTTGTTGCGTCTGATTCCGCTAAAAAAACTCCAGAAACGGTAAAGTTTTACAATGAAACAAAATATGGAGTAGATGTAGTGGATCAGATGGCACGAAAATATACCACACGAACATCCACAAGGAGATGGCCTGTTCATGCATTTGAAAATGCCTTAGACTTTGCGGGTATAAATGCATGTATAATATTCAAGGAGATTACCCACCAAAAAATGTCACGCAAGGCATTTTTGCAAACGCTTGTGAGAGAGTTGAGTGGTCCTTATGTCACAGATAGGGAAAAGGGTTCCACGTCCCAAGTTTCTACATGTTCAGAAGTGATGGTTCAAACAAAATTTTGCCAGATCAAAGAAAAGTGCAAGAAAAATAGATCTGTCGGCAATTGTAAGACTTGTGGTAAGTCTTTGTGTGGGCAATGTACTACCATAAATCAAAGGCAATGCCTAAAATGCGAAACACCAAATGTTTAGAAGGTGAATTCTGCGCCATATTTTCATTTTTATGCTCCTCCACCTACATTTTCTCTGCTTTTTGTTCTTCAGTTGTTGTTTATATGTGTGCACTTGAATAAAAAAAAATGTTTGAAAAACGTATATTATAATTATTGTTATTTTCTGTAGAAAAATAAGAAAAGCAGAAAAAAAACAATCAAAAGCATTACTGTTGGATCTCACAATAATAATACATTACAAAAAATATAATTATTAATAAATAACCACAAATGAAACTCTAAAAATAAACGAAAACAAGCAAGGAGTCAAAATGACTCCTTTCAGTAGTTCTAGGCGGGGTCACGACTCCAGTAGTCCTAGTGTTAAAGCTCATTTGCCATTTATCAGCCCAAGCTTCTAGTTTACATAAATCATCCTGTAATGTAAAATTGTCCTCCACTGTATTGATTACCCTGCAGAGTTTAGTGTCATCTGCAAATACATTACGTCCACTGCATTTCCTTGGTCCAGTCCGGAACTTACATCTTCATAGAAATTGATCAAATTAGTCTGACATGAACGGTCCCTAGTAAACCCGTGCTGATACTGGGTCATGAGGTTATTCCTCTTCAGATACTCCCGTATAGCATCCCTTAGAATGCCCTCCAGGATTTTACCCACAGTAGAGGTTAAGCTTACTGGCCGATAATTTCCGAGTTCAGTTTTTGTCCCCTTTTTGAATATTGGCACCACATTTGCTATACGCCAGTCCTGTGGTACAGACCCTGTTATTATGGAGTCTAAAAATAAAAATTAAAAATAATGGTCTATCAATGACTGTACTTAATTCCTGCAGTACTCAGGGGTGTATCCCATCCAGGTCCAGAGATTTGTCAATTTTAGTGATTTTTAGACGCCGACGTACTTCCTGCTGGGTTAAGCAGGTGACATTTAATGGGGAATTTTTATCACTAGTCATTTTGTCTGCCATGGGATTTTCTTTTGTAAATACTGATGAAAAAAAGTCATTTAGCATATTGGCTTTTTCCTCATCCTCATCCACCATTTCACCCAGACTATTTTTAAGGGGGCCAACACTATCATTTTTTAGTTTCTTACTATTTACTTAAAGAATATTTTGGGATTATTTTTACTCTCTCTGGCAATGAGTCTCTCTGTCTCAATCTTTGCTGCCTTGATTTGCTTTTTACAGAATTTATTTAATTTTTTGTATTTATTTAATGCCTCCTCACTACCTACTTGCTTTAATTCTCTAAATGCTTTCTTTTTGTCACTTATTGCGCCCCTTACAGCTCTATTTAGCCATATTGGTTTCCTCCTATTTCTAGTATGTTTATTCCCATACGGTATATACTGTGCACAGGTCCAATCCAGGACGCTAATAAACGTCTCCCATTTTATTTGTGTATTTTTATGTCTCAGGATATCGTCCCAATTAATTGCACCAAGATCATCTCTCATCCGTTGGAATTTTGCCCTCCTGAAGTTTAGTGTCCTTGTAACCCCTCTACTACACATCTTATTAAAGGATACATGAAAACTTATTATTTTGTGATCGCTATTCCCCAAGTGACCCCCAACCCTTATATTTGCTATGCGGTCTGGCCTGTTGGTTAATATTAGGTCTAGCAGTGCCCCCCTTCTTGTTGGGTCCTGAACCAATTGTGAAAAGTAATTGTCTCTTATAGTTGTCAAAAACCGATTACGTTTGCTGGAACTGCAGGTTTCTGTTACCCAATCTATTTCAGGATAGTTGAAGTCCCCCATAATAATGACTTCTCCTTGGGTCGCAGCTTCATCTATTTGCTTTACGAGGATATTCTCCATTGCTTCCATTATTTTGGGGGAGTTATAACAAACCCTTATCAGTAATTTATTATTTTTTCCCCCTCCCTTCATCTCCACCCACAGGGACTCTACATTTTTATTAGATTCACCTATATTATCACACAGGATGGGTTTTAAGGATGATTTTACATGTAGACACACACCTCCCCTTCACTCATCTGTATGGTCATTTCTGAACAGACTATAGCCCTGCAGGTTAACAGCCCAGTCATGGCTTTCATCCAGCCATGTTTCAGATATCCCCACCATGTCATAGTTATGCTCCAACAACATTAATTCTAATTCCTCCATTTTGTTGGCAAGGCTTCTGGCATTAGTATTCATGCACTTGATGTAACTCTATTCTTTCTTAAATTGTTAACTGTTCTAACCCCACCCCCCATGCCACCGCCACCCCCAATTTCCTTATTTGTGCCCAGGTCTCTATCTGCACTATCTTCCCCTCCTATAAAATGAATACCCTCCCTCAATCCCTAATTTAAACACTCCTCCAACCTTTTAGCCATTTTCTCCCCCAGCACAGCTGCACCTTCCCCATTGAGGTGCAGCCCATCCCTAGCGTAGAACCTGTAGCCAACTGAGAAGTCGGCCCAGTTCTCCAGGAACCCAACCCCCCCCCCCCTTCCTACACCAATTCTTGAGCCACTTATTAACCTCCCTAATCTCCCGTTGCCTCTTTGGAGTGGCACATGGTACAGGCAGTATTTCGGAAAATACCACCATGGAGGTCCTTGCTTTCAGCTTGCAGCCTAATTCCCTGAAATCATCTTTAAGGACCATCCACCTACCTCTAACTTTGTCATTTGTGCCAATGTGCACCATGATTGCTGGGTCCTCACCAGCCTCTCCCAGTAATCTGTCAACCCGATCAGCGATGAGTTGGACTCGAGCGCCAGGTAGGCAGCACACCATTCGATGATCCCTATCTTTGTGACAGATTGCCCTATCTGTTCCCCCTAATAATTGAGTCCCCCACTACCAGCACCTGTCTGGCCTGCACTGCTCTCCTATTTGCCCCCTTACTGGAGCAGACACACCTCCGACTTTCAGATGACATGCTTGGCTGCAGCAGTGCTACCCCTGTACTGGCACCCACCTCATTTGCCAACTTAGCAAACTTACTGGGGTGAGCCAGATCAGGACTAGCCTCCCTGGCACTCTTCCCTATTCCCTCTACTCTGCTTTTTAACTGTCACCCAGCTAACTGCCTCACTGTCCTGCAGCTCCATCCTACCATCCCCCACCTCATCTATCCCATTGAGCGTCTGCTCAGTGAGCAGAAGACTCCTTTCCATATTGTCTATAGATCTCAGTGTTTCCAGCTGCACATTTAGATCCAGTATCTGGGCTTCCAAATGCACAACGTGCTCACATCTCCCACAGCAGTATGCACCCTCGACCGGCTGCTCAAGGATTGAATACATGTGGCAAGATGTACACTGGATGGCATTAACAATAGTGGAGCACATTTCCAAATGGGGATTGCATCAGACAGAAAAGTTAAATAAAAATAAATACAAAGTATTAACAAAATACAGACAGCAATTCAGTAATTCCTCCCTTGGAAACTCTCTGAATCCAAAGTCACTGAATCACAAGTCTCACACCTACCGCCGTTCGCACTTACGCTCAGGTCACACTCAGCTTGTTCACACTCGCAAAGCTGAAGATTTAAAGAGATTTTTTTTCCCCCTCAGCAGCAATCCACCTTGCTGTTCAATGCACTTCCAAAATGCACATAACATACTGGATAAAGCTTAGTTTGAACTAATATGTCCAGACTGGAAGTCCTCTGTGGCCAAAGCATAGAAGAAACAGGGCATGTAGTAGGGGATCTGCGAAACAGGGGGACCTCTCAGAATCTTTCCATAAATCAATGGATGATGGCATTAATGAAATTACAGCAAGACAGGATGCCCAGGAATCTACAGTATGATACACACCACCATATAATATGAGGACGATAACGAGAATAGGAGCCAGAATGATAACTTGCACATAAGAGGTTTAACAGGAGGAACCCACTAAGAAGACCTAAAGTTCACTATGATTGCACTATTCAATCTCCTTCAGGAAAGGCTCTCAACTGAACATATTGAATGTGAATGAGTCTATAGAGTTCTGGGGATTTTCTCCTTTACTGTTGCTATTCCTTTGGGCATTATTTGCCATAGTTCACTACTATACCTTCAAAGAACAATTGGTATGGAAAGTGTGGGAGAATGGCCTTGTAGTCTTTGATGGGGCAAAAATTCAGATTCTGCCTGACGTCTAAAACCATATGCTCTTAATACGGATTCAATATTGCCCACTGTTGGAGAAAACATGTGCAAAGGATGCAGCAGGGGAATTTTATTTGTGTGGCATTTTTTTCACCTACATATGCACCAAAATGGAGCATCGTTATCCATATTCACTCAGGTGGACTTATTGTAATGTATTTCATTTACTTCTAGTCCCTCCAATTGACTTGCTGTTTTGGATTCTAATATACTGGCGTAATGTAGATATAAATCACAGACAGAGAGACCAAGTGTACAATGCAGATCTCCCAGAGGACCCGCCTAAGTCAGCATCAGAGCTTTGACACCGATTGATAGATCCCAGCTTTTTCATGCCTGGGGCTATATAAGGACATTCCTTGACACATCTGAGATAGACAGTGATGGAAACACCAAGGACAATACTACTGTTGGAGAGTCATCATAACTCTCACTTCTTAGGAATATTTTATCCCCATCACTAATTCACAGTACTTCTGCCCTGGATCAATTATTCTGTTAATTTATGGTGTTCATGAGCCTTGCTGCCACTGCCTTGCTTTGCCTCTTTCCTGACTGTTCACTGTAATTGGTCAGATAGGCTCTTGACTTCATGGGAAATAGTTCTCTCTTGTACTGCTTAGCATTCTCTCTTCTGGACCCTTTACCATCACCACCCCATTTTTCTCTCTAGATGACATCAACACCTTCTCTTTGGATCATATCTTTTAATGTGAAGAAAGAAATGCTTCATCCTTTTCAGGGAACCATGGCGCCTTTGAACCCAGATTGTATTTATACAAGAAATCCACTTCTGACAGCACTAAATACTAAACCGTCATACCCACAGTTGATGAGTTGTAGTTTTGCAAGACACCATTTATTTTACCATATATAGTAAGCGAAAATGGCAATAATAATTCCACGTGTGGGGAAAAGGGAAAAAATGCAGTATCCCCATATTTTATGGGGTTCTATATTTACACCATTCATTGTGCAGTAAAAATGACTCAGAGCATGATGTAACTGTCTGTCAGTGAAGTGCTGACAGTTTGTAAAGTATAGGAATGCTCCTGTATTCCTATGCTTTACAAGTGGTCAGGCTGCAAAAAGTGAAAGACACATAGTGGGACAAAGTAAAAAAGTTTAAAAAAAAAGTGAAAACAAATTTGTAAAATTATTTTTTTTTAAATCACAAAATAATTACAAAAATAAAAATATATTGTATTGTGCCCTACCATGCACCCAAACAGTAGTTTTTCCCCACATATGAAGTATCGGCGTATTCAGGAGAAATTGCACAACAAAGTGTATGGTGCAATTTCTCCTGTTACCCTGTGTGATTTTTTTAATCTTCACGGCTCAATGTCACTTGGGGGTTCAAGGTGCTCAACACACATCTAGATACATTTCTTGAGGGGTCTAGTTTCCAAAATGGGGACACTTATGGGGGGTTTCCACAGTTTAGGCACATGAGGGGCTTTCCAAACGCGACCTGGCATCTGCTAATTATTCCGGCAAATTTTGCATTTAAAAATTCAAATGGCACTTTTTCCCTTCTGAGTCCTGCCGTGCACCCAAACATTGGTTTTGCCCCACATGCTGGATATAAGCATGCTCAATAGAAATTGCACAACAAATTTTAGGGTTCACTTTTTCACGTTACCCTTTTGAAAAAAAAAAAAACTTGGGGTGTAAATTAATATTTTTGTGAAAAAAGTTATATGTTCATTTTTTTCTTTGACATTCTAAAAATTCCTGTCCTCACCTGAAGGGTTAGAAAACTTCTTGAATGTGGTTTTGAGCACCTTGAGGGTTGCAGTTTTTAGAATGGTGTCACTTTCAGCTCATATAGACCCCTCAAAGTCACTTCAAATGGAATGTGGTCCGTAAAATAAATGGTTTTGCAAATTTTGTTGAAAAAATCATGCTGATGTAAACTAGACATGTGCAAAAATGTTATTTATTAACTATTTTGTGTGCATTGCTCTCTGTTTCAAGGATATATAAATTATAAGTTTGAAAATTGCAATATTTTCCAAATTTTTGCCAAATTTCTGAAGAAATTTTATCACTATCCTGAAGTACAATATGTGTCAGAATTAATGGGATATGTTAAAGTGTTCCAGAGTTATTACCTCATAAAATTACACTGGTCAGGATTGTAAATTTTGGCCCGGTCATGAAGGTGAAATCAGACTTGGAGGCTCAACAGGTTAAAGCTTTCTTGCCACTTTTTTCCTTCGCATTTTATATCCTTTACCCATTTGTTGCTCTACCCCAGACTCAGCAGTCTTTCTGTTCCACTATAAGGTCCTGGGGCCAAATTTAACACTTGGCTACACCAGTGGAAAAATCAAATCTAGCATTTCTTATCCCGAACACAGTGGTTACCTGGTATAGAACTCAATCACAGAGTTTATGAATCTGCCTATCCTAAATTTTCTGCAACCCTACTTTCCACATTCTCTTTACCCCTCAACACATTTCATTTGTCCTATCACAGCCTTTAAATCTTTATCTTTTATCTTAAATCTTTACCCGGTTCCATGTTTATGCTCACAGATTCATTGTCTTATAGATCCTTTTGATAACTGGCTCCCTTCTTTCCTGTCAAAATGGGAATGGGATCTTTAGATGATGTCACCACCTGAAGAGAAGGCCAAAATACTTATAGTATACTCCATTTGAGGTTTTACCAAGATACCAGATACAAAGAAGCTAATTATAAACTTTAACCAGATGATACCGAGTTCCGACAGTCTTGAAATAAATATATCCCTCAACAACATGATAATGACATTGCGTTCGGAGGAGGGATCTTTGCTTCATATGTTTTGGTACTGCAGTCATCTGACGCATTTTTGAGAAGATGTACATAAGATTTCCTACAAACTTACAGGAAAGTGTCTTCCAAAGAACCCAGGCCTCTTTCTCATTCATCACCACAACATACCCATAGAAAGCTATTTCCACTCTTTACTACATCATCAAATATGGCCTGTATTCTGGCTCTTTGGAAGTCCACTACCTCAAATTGCTTGAAGACAAAATCTGGTTCTACTAGAGCGAGTACATATTCTCTAAGGAATCCTCAAGCCTCATGGGTGCCTGGCCCATAACCTCTTCTAGAGCTTCTTGAGTTTTTGTTATGACAATTAATTACCGTATTTTTCGGACTATAAGACGCACCGGACTATAAGGCGCACCCAGGTTTTAGAGGTGGAAAATAGGGAAAAAAAATATTTGAAGCAAAAAAATGTGGTAAAATATTTAATAACATAAATAACATACTATTATATGTGGTGTTATTATATATAATAGTATGAATTTATGTTGGAAGCTGCGGGACCAGTGTGGTGTCTGTACAGTACTATATGAAGATGCTGGAGGGTGAGTACAAGAATGGGGGCACAGGGCTTATATTTAAAGCACCACTCCAGCACTGCAAAATAACACTGGAGTGCTGCTTTAAAATCCCATGGGAGAACTATACCTCCCAGCATGTCCTGCAGTGTTGTGAATTCCGCTCTTGGGCTCCCTCCGGTGGTTGTAAGTGGCACTTTTGTGAGTTCTGCTCTTGGGCTCCTTCTTGTGGTTTCTAGTGGTATGGCTGCTCTTTGGAGTTAGCTGTCTTCAGCTGCTTCCACTGATCGTCTTTTCTGCTAGGCTATTTATGCCTGGCTCTGTCCTTCAGCCAGTGCCACTTGTAAATGGTTCCTGGTTGGATTCACATCTCTTTGGAGTTCCCTGTTATCCTGACCAGTTCAGCAAAGCTAAGTTTTTGCTTGCTCTTTTCTGTTCACAGTTTGTGGACTTATCCGTTCTGTGCTTCTATGTTTGTCCAGCGTTATCAGTATGAATTAATTCTGTCTTGCTGGAAGCTCTGGGAAGCAGATTTACCCTCCACACCTTTAGTCAGGTGTGGAGATTTTTAGTAAACTCTGCGTGGATTTTTGTAGTGTTTTATACTGACCGCACAGTATTCCATCCTGTCCTATCTATCAAGTTAGACTGGCCTCCTGTGCTCATCCTGGTTTCATTCTGTGTATGTCTTTTCCCTCTCCACTCACAGTCATTATTTGTAGGGGGCTAATCTATCCTTTGGGGAATTTCTCTGAGGCAAGATAGTTTTCCTGCTTCTATCTTTAGGGGTAGTTAGCTCTTAGGCGATGACGAGGTGCCTAGGGAGAGTTAGGAGCACCCCACGGCTACTTCTAGTGTTGTGTTGAGCTTAGGGACTGCGGTCAGTACAGTTACCACTTCCTTCAGAGCTCGTTCCATGTTGCTCCTAAACCACCGCATCATAACAGTACAAGTGGCCAAAAATGAATTAAATGCATCTCAAAAGAAGGAAAAGAAAGTTCTGAACCATTTTTTTTTCTGTGCTCTGGTTTGTCTTTTTTTTCCTCTTGATATCTGGGTGGTTCAGGATATATGCTCTGGCATGGATGTTCAGGGTTTGTTTTCTCGTGTGGATCAACTTGCTGCAAGAGTACAGAGTATCCAGGACTACGTAGTCCAGACTCCGGCTTTAGAGCCTAGAATTCCTACTCCTGATTTGTTTTTTGGGGACAGATCCAAGTTTTTGAACTTTAAAAATAACTGCAAATTGTTTTTTGCTTTGAAACCCCGTTCTTCAGGTGATCCCATTCAGCAAGTAAAAATTATCATATCCTTGCTGCGTGGTGACCCTCAAGACTGGGCCTTTTCTCTTGAAACAGGGGATCCGGCATTATTGAATGTAGACGCATTTTTTCAAGCGCTCGGATTATTGTATGACGAACCTAATTCTGTGGATCATGCAGAAAAAACCCTGTTGGCCTTGTGTCAAGGTCAGGAAGCGGCAGAATTATACTGCCAGAAATTTAGAAAATGGTCTGTGCTCACTAAATGGAATGAGGAGGCTCTGGCTGCTATTTTCAGAAAAGGTCTTTCTGAAGCCCTTAAAGATGTTATGGTGGGCTTTCCTACGCCTGCCGGTTTGAGCGAATCTATGTCTCTAGCTATTCAGATTGATCGGCGTCTGCGCGAGCGCAAAGCTGTGCACCATATGGCAGTGTCCTCGGAGCAGAGTCCTGAACCTATACAATGTGATAGGATTTTGACTAGAACAGAATGGCAGGAATTCAGACGTCAGAATAGGCTGTGTTTTTACTGTGGTGATTCTACTCATATTATCTGATTGCCCTAAGCGTACTAAGAGAGTCGCTAGGTCTGTTACCATTAGTACTATACAGCCTAAATTTCTCTTATCTGTGACCCTGATTTGCTCATTGTCGTCCTTTTCTGTCATGGCATTTGTGGATTCAGGCGCTGCCCTGAACTTAATGGACTTAGAATTCGCCAGGCGCTGTGGTTTTTCCTTGCAGCCTTTGCAGAGCCCTATTCCTTTGAGGGGTATTGATGCTACACCCTTGGCCAAGGATAAACCTCAGTACTGGATGCAGATGACTATGTACACGGCCCCAGCACATCAGGAAGATTGACGTTTTCTGGTGTTGCATAACCTGCATGATGTTGTTGTACTGGGTTTTCCATGGTTACAGGAACATAATCCGGTGCTGGATTGGAAAACTATGACTGTGACTAGTTGGGGTTGTCAAGGGGTACATAGTGACGTTCCTTTGATGTCAATTTCCTCTTCCCCCTCTTCTGAGGTCCCTGAGTTTTTGTCGGATTTCCAGGATGTATTTGATGAGCCCAAGTCCAGTTCCCTTCCACCACACAGGGACTGTGATTGTGCTATTAACTTGATTCCTGGTTGCAAGTTCCCTAAGGGCCGACTTTTCAATCTGTCTGTGCCAGAGCATGCCGCCATGCGGAGTTATGTTAAGGAGACTTTTTAGAAGGGGCATATTCAGCCCTCTTCGTCACCATTGGGAGCGGGTTTCTTTTTTGTTGCCAAGAAGGATGGCTCCTTGAGACCCTGTATTGATTATCGTCTTCTTAATAAGATCACGGTTAAATTCCAATACCTCTTGCCTCTGCTTACTGATTTGTTTGCTCAGATTAAGGGGGCTAGTTGGTTTACTAAGATTGACCTCCGAGGGGCATATAATCTTGTTCGTATTAAACAGGATGACGAATGGAAAACTGCATTTAATACACCCGAATGCCATTTTGAATACCTTATTATGCCATTTGGGCTCTCTAATGCTCCATCTGTGTTCCAGTCTTTCATGCATGATATTTTCTGCAATTATCTTGATAAATTCATGGTCGTATATTTGGATGATATTTTGATTTTTTCCGATGATTGGGAGTCTCATGTGAAGCAGGTCAGGATGGTGTTCCAGATCCTTCGTGATAATGCTTTGTTTGTGAAGGGGTCTAAGTGCCTATTCGGAGTTCAGAAGGTCTCTTTTTTGGGTTTTATTTTTTCTCCCTCGTCTATAGAAATGGATCCTGTTAAGGTTCAAGCTATTCATGACTGGATTCAACCCACATCTGTGAAGGGCCTTCAAAAATTTTTGGGCTTTGCTAATTTCTATCGCCGTTTCATTGCCAACTTTTCCAGTGTGGTTAAGCCCCTTACTAATTTGACGAAGAATGGCGCTGATGTGACGAATTGGTCCTCTGCGGCTGTTGAGGCCTTTCAGGAGCTTAAACGCCGATTTACTTCTGCCCCTGTGTTGCGTCAGCCGGATGTTTCTCTTCCTTTTCAGGTTGAGGTTAACGCTTCTGAGATTGGAGCAGGGGCCGTTTTGTCTCAGAGGGAGTCTGATGGTTCTTTGATGAAACCGTGTGCCTTTTTTTCAGAAAGTTTTCGCCTGCGGAACGCAATTATGATGTCGGCAATCGGGAGTTGTTGTCTATGAAGTGGGCGTTTGAGGAGTGGCGACATTGGCTTGAGGGAGCTAAGCACCGCGTTGTGGTCTTGACTGATCATACGAATCTGGTTTATCTCGAGTCGGCCAAGCGGCTGAATCCTAGACAGGCTTGATGGTCTCTGTTTTTCTCCCGTTTTGATTTTGTGGTCTCGTATCTTCCGGGATCTAAGAATGTTAAGGCTGATGCCCTCTCTAGGAGTTTTTCGCCTGATTCTCCTAGAGTCCTTGAGCCGGTTGGCATTCTTAAGGAAGGGGTGATTCTTTCTGCCATCTCCCCTGATTTGCGGCGGGTGCTTCAGGAATTTCAGGCTGATAGGCCTGACCGCTGTCCTGTGGGGAAGCTGTTTGTTCCTGATAGATGGACGAGTAAGGTGATTTCTGAGGTTCATTGTTCAGTGTTGGCTGGTCATCCTGGGATTTTTGGTACTAGGGATTTGGTTGCGCCCGGGCCAAGCCTTGCTGTTCCCGCGCTAGTGGGTTGCTATTGCCTTTGCCGGTCCCTGAGAGGCCCTGGACGCATATTTCCATGGATATTATTTCGGATCTTCCTGTTTCCCAGAAGATGTCTGTTATCTGGGTTGTTTGTGACCGGTTCTCTAAAATGGTCCATCTGATACCTTTGCCTAAGTTGCCTTCCTCCTCAGATCTGGTTCCATTGTTTTTTCAGCATGTGGTTCGTTTGCATGGCATTCTGGAGAATATTGTGTCTGACAGAGGTTCTCAGTTTGTCTCTAGATTTTGGCGGGCCTTTTGTGCTAGGATGGGCATTGATTTGTCTTTTTCTTCGGCGTTTCATCCTCAGACTAATGGCCAAACTGAGCAAACTAATCAGACCTTGGAGACCTATTTGAGATGCTTTGTGTCTGCTGATCAGGATGATTGGGTGTCTTTCTTGCCGTTGGCTGAGTTTGCCCTTAATAATCGGGCTAGTTCGGCTACTTTGGTTTCACCTTTCTTTTGTAATTTTGGTTTTCATCCTCGCTTTTCTTCTGGGCAGGTTGAGCCTTCTGATTGTCCTGGTGTTGACTCTGTGGTGGACAGGCTGCAGCAGATTTGGACTCATGTGGTGGACAATTTGACGTTGTCTCAGGAAAGGGCTCAACGTTTTGCTAACCGCCGTCGGTGTGTTGGTCCCCGGCTTCGTGTGGGGGATTTGGTTTGGTTGTCTTCTCGTCATGTTCCTATGAAGGTTTCGTCCCCTAAGTTTAAGCCTCGGTTTATTGGTCCTTATGAAATTTCTGAAATTATTAATCCAGTGTCTTTTCGTTTGGCTCTTCCAGCCTCTTTTGCCATTCATAATGTTTTCCATAGATCTTTGTTGCGGAGATATGTGGTCCCCGTTGTTCCCTCGGTTGACCCTCCTGCCCCGGTGTTGGTTGAGGGAGAGTTGGAATATGAGGTTGAGAAGATTTTGGATTCTCGTTTTTCGAGGCGGAGGCTTCAGTATCTTATCAAGTGGAAGGGTTATGGTCAGGAGGATAATTCTTGGGTTGTTGCTTCCGATGTCCATGCCACCAATTTGGTTCGTGCTTTTCACTTGGCTCATCCTGATCAGCCTGGGGGCTCTGGTGAGGGTTCGGTGATCTTTCCTCAAGGGGGGGGGTACTGTTGTGAATTCCGCTCTTGGGCTCCCTCCGGTGGTTGTAAGTGGCACTTTTGTGAGTTCTGCTCTTGGGCTCCCTCTTGTGGTTTCTAGTGGTATGGCTGCTCCTTGGAGTTAGCTGTCTTCAGCTGCTTCCACTGATCGTCTTTTCTGCTCGGCTATTTATGCCTGGCTCTGTCCTTCAGCCAGTGCCACTTGTAAATGGTTCCTGGTTGGATTCACATCTCTTTGGAGTTCCCTGTTATCCTGACCAGTTCAGCAAAGCTAAGTTTTTGCTTGCTCTTTTCTGTTCACAGTTTGTGGACTTATCCGTTCTGTGCTTCTATGTTTGTCCAGCGTTATCAGTATGAATTAATTCTGTCTTGCTGGAAGCTCTGGGAAGCAGATTTACCCTCCACACCTTTAGTCAGGTGTGGAGATTTTTAGTAAACTCTGCGTGGATTTTGTAGTGTTTTATACTGACCGCACAGTATTCCATCCTGTCCTATCTATCAAGTTAGACTGGCCTCCTGTGCTCATCCTGGTTTCATTCTGTGTAAGTCTTTTCCCTCTCCACTCACAGTCATTATTTGTAGGGGGCTAATCTATCCTTTGGGGATTTTCTCTGAGGCAAGATAGTTTTCCTGCTTCTATCTTTAGGGGTAGTTAGCTCTTAGGCAGTGACGAGGTGCCTAGGGAGAGTTAGGAGCACCCCATGGCTACTTCTAGTGTTGTGTTGCGCTTAGGAACTGCGGTCAGTACAGTTACCACTTCTTTCAGAGCTCGTTCCATGTTGCTCCTAAACCACCGCATCATAACACTGCAGATCCTATGACATGCTGGGAGTTATAGTTCACCAAAGGAGTGGCAGAGTGCTTTATTGTGTTTTGTAAAGACTAACCTCTTAAATGTGGCAGCCAGCCACACTGTGGTGAGGTAAAAGCATCCCATGACTGCACACAGAGCCTTCCCTCATTTCCTTTCCACAGCACAGGTTATGAGGAAGCTGCAGATTCTAGTGGAGAGCCTGAAGGACCTGTGGTGATGTCAAGAAGAGGGAGGGCTCTGAGCTGCCATGTGATGCTCCAGCCCGCCCACTCCTGACATCAAACAGGTCCTGTTTGTGCACAGCACTTGGCGTCCAGCCCAGGCATGGCAGGCAGGTATGCAGCGATCTCCTCTCTACTCTGGCCCCTGCTGCTGCTGCCTCCTCCTCCCCCGAACACACAGCCCTCCCCTGCTGCTGCAGGAATCAGCGCTGGAGAAGCCATGTGTGTCCCTGCTTAAGTACAGTATTCATTTACTGCTCCCGGCTCACTGCTCAGCTGATAGGTGGGCGGGGAGCCGCTAATGAATATTCACTGCACTTAATCATCCGGACCACATGGCTTCCCCAGCACTGATTCTGGGCAGCTGGGACATCCTGAAGTGGCATAACAGTGCGATCCCACTCACTCCTGCCCCACTCCCCACATGCTACATCCGTACCATAAGACGCACCCATACTTTCCTCCCAAATTTGGAGGAAAAAAAGTGCGTCTTATGATACGGTACATATCAGTCTACCCCTCCAGCCATAACTTTTTTATGATTTTCCTTAATTACCCCCTTTCCCTTCCCTTCCACTTTTCACCCTCCTCTTTAATGATGCAAATACTAGGGACATATTGTCCCAGATAGTTATTACTCAACACTGGGTGGCATGTATTTTTCTCATTAATCACTACTGAGGTGGGGTCAATGTTTCCTTACCCATGCCATGGTCCATACTTTTCACAGGATTGAAGAATTGCTTAAAATGAAAAGCTATTATCATAATGTCTTTGTGACTTTGTCTACAGTAATGTTGTTTTCCTTCAATAAAATATTTCATGCAAAGCACTCCATGGCTCAGCACCACCCTACATCTCCTCCCTGGTATCAGTCTACCACCCTACCCGTGCCCTCCGCTCCGCTAATGACCTCAGGTTAGCATCCTCAATAATCAGAACCTCCCACTCCCGTCTCCAAGACTTTACACGTGCTGCGCCGATTCTTTGGAATGCACTACCTAGGTTAATACGATTAATCCCCAATCCCCACAGTTTTAAGCGTGCCCTAAAAACTCATTTGTTCAGACTGGCCTACCGCCTCAATGCATTAACCTAACGATCCCTGTGTGGCCTATTTATAATAAAAAAAAAATAAAATAAAAAGGTTCCTCGCATCATGTTCTCATACACTTTATGCAGTATTAGCCCTCTGTGTCTGTACTGCTACATACTTAGGCAGTTAACTGGTTCATGCAGCTTTACATGAACACCTGAGCCTTACACTATAGCTGGTCCGAATAACTAACGCAATTGTTACCATCCACCTCTCGTGTCTCCCCTTTTCCCCATAGTTTGTAAGCTTGCGAGCAGGGCCCTCACTCCTCCTGGTATCTGTTTTGAACTGTATTTCTGTTATGCTGTAATGTCTATTGTCTGTACAAGTCCCCTCTATAATTTGTAAAGCGCTGCGGAATATGTTGGCGCTATATAAATAAAAATTATTATTATTATTATTCATGCAAAAAAGAGAAAATATATAGGAAAGATTTTTTTTTTTCATTTTTTCAGAAATCTTTTAATGCAGACCCACTCCAAAAGATTCCTAAAAAAAACTTTCTGTGTATATGGTGCATCCTAAATGGTTTCATCCATCAGTCAATTGCCTGCCTCCTTAGCTTTTTAGATGGTCTCATCATTCAATGTCTGAAGCATGGCATAATTAGCAGTAATTATAGAACTGATATTGTGGCAAGGCATACTCTGCAGTTGAGCAAATTGTTTAAAACTCTCAGGCCTTCATCGATTTATCCATATCTCTTAATCTTGCCTTCTTCTAATGATGAAGACCACATAACTGAGGCAATCAAGTCATATGTCAGTTAGCAGTAAATTGCCTCAATCTTTCAAGATTTCCATGTCCATAATATGCATTATAATTGATACAAATACATATCACAAAGGTGGTAACTTTTTAACACAATATGTGTCTGAAATTTGGTTTCCTTCCATTGCTTCATACGACAATATCATGGTGCAGAATAGGGATTAGTTTCCATTCACTATGGACAAATATTTTAATATAAAAATAGGAGAAAGCATGATCCCTAATATGGGAAAATGCCAATTGTTACTTTGACATGTCCGTATACGAAGTCACAGATGGAGTCTCCTAATAAATAGAAGTATAAAATAGAAGCAATCGTGTACAAGAGATCTTCCACAAAGCATTTAAAATTTGGGAGTGTCGGACACAAACAGATACAGGTAGGGAAATGTTAATGGAAAAGGGAGATTGACCTTGGGCAGATGTCTCAGAAATGAAAGATGGGAGAATTAAAAGACATTTATTGCTGTTTGTTATAAGACCTTGGGAAATTTCACTTGAAGAAATGTTGTAATTAACACGAGATGCTGCTGAAAACCAAATGTAGTAATTATGTTTCTGAAGAGGAGCACTAATGACTAATGAACAAGCCTCACTTAACCCTTTTCTATAGGTATGCAGTCAGGAAATTGTTCAGTAATACATTATAACAGAGTTATGAATGGTGATAAGATTTAATTAGGATCTGTAATACAAACTATTGCATTGAGTTAAAATATACATAAAACCACGTAGAAAACTGCCCATTAGTGAGACAGCACACAAGGCTGAGACATATCAGTTTCTAATGAAAGCAAGAATAGAAAAGTTTCCAATAAATTAGGAAAGTGGGTATTATATGACTTTTTCCATTGTGAATAATTAGTGTAAGATTAAATGAAGAGAGAATAATAAGTTAGAAGAGATGAAGGAATGTTATCATGGTCGTCTGTAGATTACCTCTACGGTATGTTTGTAGATAATGACAGAACACCTTGATTGAGAGTGAATGGACAGTGCCTTACATTTTTCCTGGTTACAACTAACAGATACAGGAAATAAATATATCTCGGTACCGTGTTAGCCAGTAGATAGAAAAATATTTAGAATTGAGCAATTTGTTACCATCTTTTCAGTTAGCCATTAAAAGGTATCAACCACTGAGGACTCTCAATTCTAAATATTTGTCTACTAACAGATAGTAATTTATAGACAGCGGGAATTTTGTCAGAACCTGTCATACACATCAGATAACTGTCTGCTATCCCTCCCAATTCCACGACAAACTGAAACACTCGGCTTCACTGAACGTTTTCTGTTTTCTCTATGCGAGCGCTGATGCCGATATCATCTGGCAATGGCTTATCTCTCCACTGAACAAAAGGATCGGGTGACTGAATTCTGGCGATTTTTATCTAATGTGTATGAGTGCCTTTCATGGTTAGTCCCAAAATTACAATGCAGTCTTATAAAACTATATACATATATTTATTAATACATGTCAGTGTAACTCAATATTAAAGGGAACCTGATTTTATACCACAAAATAGTGGCATTTATGTATAGGTGCTTTAATGCTGATTAAATCTTTACTTTTCTTGCAGAAATTCATTTTTCGGCTTCTTAGAGAAATCCATGGTTGAAATTGTAAGATAATAAGTTGCAAGTGCAGTGGGTGGGCCCTGTGCTTACAGCTCTTCTGTATCTCTCCTTGTTTCCCGTCCACTTCTTGCTTAAAGGGAACCTGTCACCTGAATTTGGCGGGACCGGTTTTCGGTCATATGGGTGGAGTTTTCAGGTGTTTGATTCACCCTTTCCTTACCTGCTGGCTGCATGCTGGCCACAATATTGGATTGAAGTTCATTCTCTGTCCTCTGTAGTACACGCCTGCGCAAGGCAAGGTATATACTATATACAGGAGGAGATGACATACAGGTATATACTATATACAGGGGAGATGACATACAGGTATATACTATGTACAGGGGAGATGACATACAGGTATATACTATATACAGGAGGAGATGACACACAGGTATATACTATATACAGGAGGAGATGACACATAGGTATATACAGGAGGAGATGACATACAGCAGGTATATACTATATACAGGGGAGATGACATACAGGTATATACTATATATAGGAGGAGATCACATACAGCTATATACTATATACCGAAGAGATGACATACAGGTACATACTTTATACAGGAGAAAATGACACATAGGTATATACAATATACAGGAGGAGATGACATACGGCAGGCAATATTGGATTGAAGTTCATTCTCTGTCCTCTGTAGTACACGCCTGCACAAGGCAAGGTATATACTATATACAGGAGGAGATGACATACAGGTATATACTATATACAGGGGAGATGACATACAGGTATTTACTATATACAGGAGATGACATACAGGTGTATATTATATATAAGGGAGATGACAAACATGTATATACTGAGGGGAAAAACACCATTACTGACCCACTGCCAAACCAGTCATGCTGAAGGATGTTGCAGGCAGCAGATCGCTTTCCACAGCGTCTCCAGACTTTGTCACATCTGACACATGTGCAAAACTCACCTCATGGAAAACTCGCCACACGCAAAACTTGCACACGCAGAAAAATTGCCACATGGACAAAAGCTGCAACACATGCAAAAGTTGCCTCATACAAAACTTGTACCTACTCAAAACGCAACACATATAAAACTCACCACCCGCCAAACTCGCCATGCGCAAAACTTGCTGCACACTACTTGCTACACTAACCTGTCACATGCAGCTCGACACACAAAAAGTTGATACACGCATGTTGCCACACAAAACTCATCTCACAAAAGTCGCTACATGCATGTCGCCACACGCAACTCAACACACACAACTTGACACATGAAACTCGCCCTAAAACACACACAAGTCTGGTATTATCCTTCAAAAATAAAAATCTGATTAATAAGCAAACTACAAGAGCAACAAATGTACCATATAGGAAATACGGCAGCTGTCAGTCACATGACCTGTCTATTATGTGTATGTGTGAGCTAATATATACTGCCAGGGGGGAGGGCTTCCTGTTGGCTGGGGATTTATCAGGCTGCCAATTTAGCTTACAAATACTGAGGTAAAAATACTGACCAAATAACATGTGAATGCGGTCTAATACAGGAGGAGATGACATACAGATATATACTATATACAGGAGGAGATGACACACAGGTATATACTATATACAGGAGGAGATGACATACAGGTATATACTATATATAGGGGAGATGACACACAGGTATATACTATATACAGGAGGAGATGACTTACAGGTATATACTATATAAAGGAGGAGATGACACACAGGTATATACTATATACAGAAGGAGATGACAAAGGTATATACTATATAAAAGAGGAGATGACACATAGGTATATACAGGAGGAGATGACATACAGCAGGTATATACTATATACAGGGGAGATGACATACAGGTATATACCATATACAGGAGATGGCATACAGGTATATACTATATATAGGAGGAGATCACATACAGGTATATACTATATACAGAAGAGATGACATACAGGTATATATTTTATACAGGAGGAAATGACACATAGGTATATACAATATACAGGAGGAGATGACATACAGCAGGTATATACTATATACAGGGGAGATGACATACAGGTATTTACTATATACAGGAGATGACATACAGGTGTATATTATATATAAATATATATACTGAGGGGAAAAACACCATTACTGACCCACTGCCAAACCAGTCATGCTGAAGGATGTTGCAGGCAGCAGATCACTCTCCACATCGTCTCCAGACTCTGTCACTTCTGACACATGTGACGGACACGGTGTGAGGTGAAAATGAGAGGTGTGAGGTGAAAATGAAAAGGCGTGAGTGCAAAATGAGAGGGGTGAGGGAAAATAGTGGAGTGATTGGAAAATGACAGATGTGAGGTCGAAATGACAAGTGTTAGGGGGGAATGAGAGGAGTGAGGGGGAAAATGAGAGGTGTAAGGGAGAAAATGACTGATGTGAGGTCGAAATGACAAGTGTTAGGGGGGAATGAAAGGAGTGAGGGGGAAAATAAGAGGAGTGAGGGGAAAATGAGAGGTGTGAGGGGGAAAATGAGAGAAGTGAGGTGCTAAATGAGAGGGGTGATGGGAAAATAAGAGAAGTGAGGTGCTATAACTAGCCACAGATATTTACTATGCCCAGGCACATATTTTAGGACAAAAAATGGTAATGAAAGCAATTATACATAAAATCAAGTGGGGTTGTATATAGAGGGGATGAGAGGTGTGGTATTCTGGAGTAGGGTGTATGTAGAGGAGTTGAGAGGAGTGATTTAATTCATAATTGCCTGTATATAGAGGGCTGAGGGGGTAATATACTACAAGATGGGGCTGTGTATAAATCAAGAGAGATATACTATAAGAAGGTGCTGTATATAGAGGGATAAAAAGAAAGATGTACCACATTTGTGTATAGAATGGAATAAGAGGAGATATATATTGCAGAATAAGGCCAGGGTCAGACCTAAAGTATCAAAATACAGTCCATTTTTTACGGCCGAGATGCGCAGAAAAGGTCCTGAACAGTGATCCATATTCAATGCGAGGATGCAATTTTTTCTCCAAAAATTATACGTGTGTCATCCGTATGGCAAACATATGGCATCCATATGGCGAGAGTACAGTTGAATGCTGACGCTCTCTCTCCCATCATTCCCCTCTCTGCCTCTGACACTGCGGGTGCGCGCGCACTCACTGTGTCCCAGGCTGTATACTACTGTGTGGGCTGTGTTGTATACTACTGTGTGGGCAGTGCTGTATACTACTTTGTGGGCTGTGCTGTATACTACTGTGTGGGCTGTGCTATATACTACTGTGTGGGCTGTGCTATATACTACTGTGTGGGCAGTGCTATATACTACTATGTGGGCTGTGCTGTATACTACTATGTGGGCAGTGCTGTATACTACTGTGTGGGCTGTGCTGTATACTACTGTGTGGGCTGTGCTATACACTACTGTGTGGGCTGCGCTGTATACTACTATGTGGGCAGTGCTATATACTACTATGTGGGCTGTGCTGTATACTACTGTGTGGGCTGTGCTATATACTACTGTGTGGGCTGCGCTGTATACTACTATGTGGGCAGTGCTATATACTACTATGTGGGCTGTGCTGTATACTACTGTGTGGGCTGTGCTGTATACTACTGTGTGGGCTGTGCTGTATACTACTGTGTGGGCAGTGCTGTATACTACTGTGTGGGCTGTGCTGTATACTACTGTGTGGGCAGTGCTGTATACTACTGTGTGGGCAGTGCTGTATACTACTATGTGGGCTGTGCTATGCACTACTGTGTGGGCTGCGCTGTATACTACTATGTGGGCAGTGCTATATACTAGTATGTGGGCTGTGCTGTATACTACTATGTGGGCTGTGCTGTATACTACTATGTGGGCTGTGCTGTATACTACTTTGTGGGCTGTGCTGTATACTACTATGTGGGCTGTGCTGTATACTACTATGTGGGCTGTGCTGTATACTACTGTGTGGGCTGTGCTGTATACTACTTTGTGGGCTGTGCTGTATACTACTGTGTGGGCAGTGCTGTATACTACTGTGTTGGCTGTGCTATACACTACTGTGTGGGCTGCGTTGTATACTACTATGTGGGCTGTGCTGTATACTACTATGTAGGCTGTGCTATATACTACTCTGTGGGCAGTGCTATTTACTACTATGTGGGCTGTGCTATATACTACTATGTGGGCTATGCTATATACTACTGTGTGGGCAGTGCTATATACTACTATGTGGGCTGTGCTATATACTACTATGTGGGCTGTGCTATATATTACTATATGGGCTGTGCTATATACTACTATGTGGGCTGTGCTGTATACTACTACGTGGGCTGTGCTGTATACTACTATGTGGGTTGTGCTGTATACTGCTATGTGGGTTGTGCTGTATACTGCTACATGGGCTGTGCTTTATACTGCTACATGGACAGTGCTGTATACTACTGTGTGGGCTGTGCTGTATACTCCTGTGTGGGCTGTGCTGTATACTACTGTGTGGGCTGTGCTGTATACTACTACGTGGGCTGTGTTAACTTCTATGCGGGTTGGGCTATATGATATGCGGGTTGTGCTATATGCTATGCGGGTTGTGCTATATACTTTGCGGGTTGTCCTATATACTATGTGGGTTGTGATATATACGTATGCGGGTAGTGCTATATACTTTGCGGGCTGTGCTATATACTATGCGGGCTTTGCTATATACTATGGGGGTATATTATATTCTATGGGGGAGGCCGTGTTATACACTATGTGGCTGTGTTACATACTATTGTGGGGGTATTTTATATTCTATGGGGGAGGCTGTGTTATATACTATGGGGGTATATTATATTCTATGGGGGAGGCTGTGTTATATACTATAGGGGGCTGCATTTTATTCTATGGGGGCTACATTATATATTATGGGGAGGTGGGCTGTAATATATTCTAAGGGGGCTGTATTAGATTTTATGAGGGATGATTGCATCATACTCTTTGATGGGGCTGCATTATATTCTGTGGGGAGGTGGGCTGTATTCTATTCTATTCGGGGCTACGCTATATTCTATGGGGGCTATATTATATTTATATTCTTTGAGGGGTGATTGCATCATACTCTATGAGGGGGGTGCATTAAACTATGAGGGGGCTGCATTATATTCTATGAGGTGGCTGCATTATACTATATGTGGGCTGCATTATACTGTATTGAGGATTATGGGAAATACGTTATACTATATCAAGAACTATGGGGTGCATTATACTATGGGAAGTGAATTGTACAGGGCAGCATGGTGGCGCAATGGTTAGCACAGCAGCCTTGCAGCGCTGGAGTCCTGGGTTCAATTCCCACCAAGGACAACATCTGCAAAGAGTTTGCATGTTCTCTCTCTGTTTGCGTGGGTTTCCTCTGGGTTTCCGGTTTCCTCCCACATTCCAAAGACATAGGGAATTTAGATTGTGAGCCCCAATAGGGATAGTGATGATAATGTGTGCAAACTGTAAAGCGCTGTGGAATATGTTAGTGCTATATAAAAATAAAGATTATTATTATGATGACTATGGCAGTGCATTATACTATATGGAGCACTATGAGGAGTGTATTATGCTATGTGGAGGACTGAGCAGTGTATTTTAATATATGGAGGACTATAGGGAGTGTATTATACTATATGGAGGACTGTGGTGCACATTATAATATATGGAGGACTATGGGGTGTATTTTACTAAACAAGTAAAATGCTGCATATTCAGGTTGTTTTTGCTGGAACAAAAATCCTTGTTCTCAGCAGCACATCGCCGGTGTAAACTGTAGATGTGCTGCTGATAACATGATATGGTATGGTGATCGGTTAGTGATCTATTAGTGATTGTTCTGTCCCATCATTATTCCTCAGCTGGTGGAAAGAGGCCGGGAAACAAGCGTTGAACAACTTCAATATTGTCGATCAAACTCATTTAGCGGCCTGAACTCAGCGCATGTAAATATAAGCGAAATGCTTTAGTGTGATGTGCAATATGTTATCATTTGGGCCCTATTTTAAACTTTGCCTAGGGCCCCACTTTGCCTAAAACCGGCCCTGCCTACAAGTGTACAAAGATATTATACAGTCACCATGTGACAAGTGGGCCTGTGTAACTTCAAAGGCCAGGGCTGAATTTTAGTCCAAGTCCGGCACTGCAAGCAGCTATACTGATGTAGTTGGCCGAAGATAAAATTGGTCAGCAGAGACTGCACAGGAGTATAAGGTGAATTCTACACCTAAAGATTGTGAGCCCTCGCTGGCAGGGTCCTCTCTCCTCCTGTACTAGTTGTGACTTGTATTGTTCAAGATTATTGTACTTGTTTTTATTATGCATACCCCTCCTCACATGTAAAGTGCCATGGAATAAATGGCGCTATTATAATAAATAATAATAATGAGCTTAATGATAACTCAGATTGAGGTTATTCAGGAGCATACGATATAGCGGAAGGGGTCTGCAGCATGGAAAACAAGCGGGTGCTGCTGACAAATGCAGTTTTAGCAGATAAGAAATGGACCATTCATTGTGCTAACAGAAGATGGAAGTCCAGAAGGATAGATAGAGATAAAAAAAATCACACACGAGGTACAAGAAAGAAGTGTTATGATGGGCTTAGTCAGTATATTAAAAATAACTATATATTTACTTTGCTTTGTGAAAAATATTGCGATTGTGGGAATAACCTTTTAAGCATCTTATATTGTAAATGACAGTATGCCATCAGAATATAAATGATTAAACACTGAAAGGAATTAGCCAGTGTCGGCTTCTTTTTTCTAGAAATGCCACTCTTGCATGGAATGTGTATGGCGTTCACGTGAATGGGGATGTTCAGCAATACCAGACGGAGTTCAAGGACAAGAGTTGCACTGTTTGTGAAAATAAAGCAGAATATTTTATTTTAACCTGGCAAACTCATTTGAAATAAAATAATTTAAAGACATCCATAATGTTATAATTATAGAGGAAATAAAGACTAATCTAATTTTCATTAGACAAAACGCAAGCTTTCAATTATGCATTTCCAGAAGGAATTAAAGAGAAATGTCACAGTGTGTTATCAAAGTCATTTTATAAGGTGGTGTTACACATGCAGCTCTTGGATATACGCTTGTTCAGCCCACAGCTATTCTTCTTGACTTGCCGTACACATATATGCTCAATATGACTAAGCATGCGTGTGTTCTGAAAAGGGAGAGGAGAGTAAATCACCAACGCGTTATCTGTTATCTCCTTAATATAAGCCAAATGAATGTAAAACACAATACAATACACAAATACACATTATAAGGTCGGTCAGTCCAGCTCAGTTTGGCAAGCCTCTAATGGTGAGATGTAATGGACACTAATGGTGTTGGTTATATACACTCTATCATGAGTGTAGAAAGCGTTTTTTTCTAGACAGATAATATAACTTTTTTTTTGTTTTGTATTTTTCAAAAAATGGTCAGACATACAGCAAACATAGTTGTAATACATCTGAACAAATAAGCAGTAAGAATGTAGATAAATATAAAAATTAACATAACTGATACCCATAATTATAATAGTTGAATGGCCAATTTATAATCTAAGGTTAGGTGTAATTGCCACCCATTTACTAAAACGCAGTGTCTAAATATGTTGACAGCGCGTTATAATAATTGTTCCGCTGATCAAAAAAATAGTATAAATACAAGAAAATATCTACAACTCATGTCATGAACATGTTCAAAATATGCAAACTGACATAGAAATGGGCAATTTGTTTGGTTCCCTAACTCTCCTTAATGGGGTATTCCCATCTCCAAGATCCTATCCCAATATGTAGTAGGTGTAAATCATAATATTAGCAAATACCTCCAATTAGAAATGTAGCATAGGTTTTCTGATTTGCTACGTCTCTTTCCTCGTGTGCAGGATGTGCATTTCCAATTGGAGGTATTTGCTAATATTATGATTTACACCTACTACATATTGGGATAGGATCTTGGAGATGGGAGTACCCCTATAACTACTATTATACTACTACTACGCTGCCTAACTACAAATATAGATGAACGTATCATCATTAGTGTTGAGCGATACCGTACGATACTTGAAAGTATCGGTATTGGATAGTATCGGCCGATACCCGAAAAGTATCGGATATCGCCGATACCGATATCCGATACCAATACAAGTCAATGGGACACCAAGTATCGGAAGGTATTCGGATGGTTCCCAGGGTCTGAAGGAGAGGAAACTCTCCTTCAGGCCCTGGGATCCATATTAATGTGTAAAATAAAGAATTAAAATAAAAAATATTGATATATTCACCTCTCCGGTGGACCCTGGACATCACCGCGGGTAACCGGCAGGCTTCTTTGTTTAAAATGAGCGCGTTTAGGACCTGAGGAATGACGTTGCGGCTTCTGATTGGTCGCGTGCCGCCCATGTGACCACGACGCGACCAATCAGAAGCCGCGACGTCATTCCTCAGTTCCTAAATTCCTAGAATGAGGAGTTTAGTGCCTGAGAATGACGTCGCGGCTTCTGATTGGTCGCATCGCGGTCACATGGGCGGCACGCGACCAATCAGAAGCCGCGACGTCATTCCTCAGGTCCTAAACGCGCTCATTCTAGGAATTTAGGACCTGAGGAATGACGTCGCGGCTTCTGATTGGTCGCGTCGCGGTCACATGGGCGGCACGCGACCAATCAGAAGCCGCGACGTCATTCCTCAGGTCCTAAACGCGCTCATTTTAAACAAAGAAGCCTGCCGGTTACCCGCGGTGATGTCCAGGGGCCGCCGGAGAGGTGAATATATCAATATTTTTTATTTTAATTCTTTATTTTACACCTCACTATGGTTCCGATACCGATACCCGATACCACAAAAGTATCGGATCTCGGTATCGGAATTGCGATACCGCAAGTATCGGCCGATACCCGATACTTGCGGTATCGGAATGCTCAACACTAATCATCATTCTTTTATTCTGAAATGCTATTTCATGTTCAATGCTAGTTTTGCTATTTTTGTAAATGTAATTTTATTCTTTTCTTCCCTTGCCTCTCTTTCCTCAGACTAGTCCTGGCTCAGGTCCTCTAATCACACCTTTATGGGCTAAATTGACATATTCCATACAATCACTGGAATGGTAGAACCACTGTAAATCTTGAGAATACATGACCTTAATGGACATGAAATAGTTGGTGCAGCTGATCTCTCCAAACTGTACATTTTTTACGCAGACCAAATCACTTTAGACTTTCTATTTCATGAATACTTATGGAACTCAGCTGGGTGATAGTTTGCAGTAAATGGAAAGGTTCAATTTTTAGGAAAGGGATTTTATACGAAACAGTCAGAAGTATGTACTGTAGATAAAAAGGCGTCCTGCATATTCACACAAAGCTGGGCGAGCTAGTATTTATTGGTCTTCTCTAGTACTGTCAAAGCCTGTTATCTACCAACATTTACATGACACACGAATATAATTGAAAATGTTGCCACTGAAAGTCTGTAGGCATTCATTTCAGCAAATAGATACAACAACCCTTATAAAGTGCTGCTATTGAAAATAACAATGACTAATGCATAATGATTAATAACACACTTGTAGATTTCATAATTCAAGAGAGCCTTTGTTTTGTATGACAAATAGGACAGCTTTAAGCTTTATGACTGCCCAGAGTGGATTAGACATTTGCATGATAACTGCTATTCTTGTATGAGAATAATGGAAAATACATTTTCTAAAAAGTCCCCTACTGGCTCTGGAAAGAAGAGTGCATTTAAATCCAAAATTGAGTATCCTGCAGTGATTTAAATGAACAGCATCCAGCCCACACTCAGGATTTTCAATAGATTCCAATAAAATATCTAAATCTTCAAAACTTGCCCTGCTGAGATAGGAGGAAAATGTTTAGCAAAGTGCAATAGTGTGCCATTAATGTGTTGATGAAAACACAAGGGATTCCTTGTATATGAAAGATAGATTTGATTTGATTTGCTTTGTTGAATGGAACTTACTCAAAGGAGCGTTAGGAAGAAAACTTCATGGTTAACAGTTTAAGCATTAAGAAAATCTCTGTCTTTATATAGCATTACCTAGAGCACTTTATTGTTATATGATATCAACCAGAAAAGAAAGGAATTAAGGAAATGCCCAGAACTGCTTTCAATCTTATAATACTTCCAATGTGCCTAATTCAACCTATCCTTGTCTACAGATTCCAAGGTCCAAAGAATGAATACAGTAGACACTCTTCCTGTTAAGCATACCTATCGTTAACAAAACCTATATGAAATCATGGTCTTGCTGCCCTCATCCCCAACAAGATAAAACTGCTTTGTGCACATATTAGTGTATGCATATGTATATATATTGCAGATTTTTGTGGACACTTTCTACAGCAAACCTGCAAGTATCTACCGGAAAGTCCTCAGTGTCAGATCTGTACAAAGTAGTATTGATTTTGCTGCAAATTTCCTTTGACTGCTCACATCCTTTCTTTAAAGAGAACCTGTGATATTAAAAACCGCTCTTAACCTGCAGATATGGGGTTACTCTGGGGTTAATAACGTTCTGAAGCTGCCTGATGTTGTGCCTGTGTAGCAACTCACTCGGTAAAATAGGTTATGCACTAAAAACTGCAACTGACCCTGCCAGTTCCTGTTCAGATTAGATATCCTGACTCCACAGCGCCTAGTGGTGCCTGTGGGTACAGAGACAGTCCTAACCACAGACTCTAGAAGGCAGCTCGATCTAATTGCCTAAAAAGTTGTTGAGTTGCTTCATGTTCCTCCTAAAGAACAGGAGGACAGAGCAGAGTGTGAATTACCGACAAGAGGAAAAGTGTGCTGAACAAAGGAAAGATCCAGAGTGAGTAAAGTGAATAACGTAATACCAAACAAATAATAGAGCAAGTACTGCTACCAAATATACTGCCTAGTTCCAAATGATAAACAGAAGAGAATTTCAAAGTATAGCAAAGAAACAGCAAAGCTTAGATGGAAATTCACAGACTGGCTCCAAACATCAAAATAATGTCAGAGCATCCCTATGAATCTATCACCAGGAGGAAACACCAGCAGGGGGACAGAATATAAAGCTTCACCCAAAAGGAGATAGGTGGACAAATAAGAACAATTGTCTGCTAGACAGACTGCAGCCAGAATAGCAGAAAACAAACACCCAGAGAAAAGGTGTGTCTCCTGTGGCTCAGCAGAAAGAGAAGCTGACCACAGAACACAAGCTCAAGAGATTGAATCTGGGAATATGACACCAGGGTCCTGGTCATCACAGTGACATTGTTTTCCACACGGCGAGAGAGATGTTATGCTTGGAGGCAAGGAAGACTTACTCTCACCAGGTAAACACAAACATGCAACATGTTCACACTCCAGGCCACAAGGGGGAGCTTTTGATCCTATTCCTAGGTGACTCCCCTATATATATTGTGATTTGGAGGGAACGTGAGTCAGATAGTGCCAGAGAGCAGACTGGAGCAGTCTGAGGCAGGAAGAACGTATGAGGAGCCGTGCAGCCATGTGTTCTGGACAGAGATAATACCGAAAGCAGAACAGATTGCAGCGAGCATGTAGGAGAGCGAAGTACAGGAGAGTGATATCAGGGGAGACCAGCTGTGAATGGGCTGCCTCCCTCTGAGGCGCAGATCACTGGTAGCCAGAACACCGAGGTTGTAATGGACTCTAAGACTTACAGCAGAGACCGGCAGGACAGCTGAACTTCAAGTTACCTGTCCGCCTCAATACCCAGGAGGCACAGTGACGCATAGAGCCCGGGTCATGATAGAGATCCTGTAAAAAGGCTTGAGTCACCTGTCATATGGGTTTGTGTCCTATCCTATATGGGGGACAGAGAAGAACTGTGAGGACCTTATCAGAAGCCATAGGCAGTAAGGGACTACAACACCACCGTGCTAGAGGAAGGCTTTTAAGTCCACCAGGAAAAGGAGACTCCCAACTTGCCTCCAAGCCGGCCGGATACTGCCTATCCTGTGATCTGGTACCCTGGACTGTGGCTGCCTGAAGTCTTCAGTAAACCAGGTAAAGAGACTGCAAAGCTGTGTCCTCGTTCTTTACTGCGCCATTCACCATCTTCCATCTACACACCGGGAGCCCTGGGGATATACTTCACCTGTGGGAAGTTATACTATCTAGCTGCCATAACATCACCCCAGAGGACCCCTTAAAGCAGCGTCAGTCCCCACTGATCGAATACCACAGGTGGCATCACGATTCACGAACATAAACTTTAATTAATTTCCCTTTTACAGGGGTACCCTGGGCCTCGGACAAGGTCGCCACAGTGGCATCCCCCTGTGAACACCAGACTCGGTACCAGGTACCCCACGGCCCTGGCGGGCAACTCACCAGCAGTGGAGGATATGAACTTTATTCTTCCAGGCGCCCATGGGTTTTCAATAATAGGGGTGTGGTCAGTGCAGTTTCAGCCACCAATCAATACATAGTGAGCGCAGCTTTAACCATGGCTCAAAACTGACTGACAGCTTGCTCAGCATTAGGGTACGTCATTGTAGTTGTAAGGAGCAATGTTTTTCCTTGTGGAGAGTAACATGCCAAACCTGGCATGCCAATGTGAGGAGACTTTTAAGCCTTTCAATGCTCATCTGGGAAATTAAATATGCAAATTGCCTCTTAAGAGAGGAAGAGGACTAGAACTCAAGTGCCACCTATTGGAGGAGGCAATCCTAAAAGTTGATATCAACCCTTTAACAAGCCTTGTCCCATGGCTTAGGATAAAAGCCAAACCAAAATCTCAATTTGCAGACACTGTGTTTCAAGGTGCTGCCCCTCATCAGTGCAAAGTGTGAGAGCTTGGCTGGGTGAGAAATTGTCTTTTCAGAGAAGAAAAGTACTGGAACTCTAGTGCCACCTATTGGAAGTAGCAATCCTAAAAGTCAATATCGGCCCTTTAATGGGCCTTGGGTTACCTAGCTAGAGGTTTACTCAGACTTAGTTCACTTCCTCCGTATGCTGAATCATTTGCTACACCTCTGCAGTGGAGAGTAGTGATTGTAAAAATCTCATCTACTTTTCTGATCCTGTATTCCCTTGCTAATTTTCAGTCCCAAGATTATGATGGATGGAAAATCTGTAACATCTAACAACATACCTAATACGTCCATTAACTGTTTTTATTTTAAGTGGGTTACTCTACATTACTGTATCTATAGTTGCAGTAAATTTCTTTCCTCCACTTCCCAGACATACATTGTTCAATGTCTTGCCTGCCCCAATCTGAAATTTTGTTTCTCTGTTATGCTTATATGCAGTTAGGCAGGCAAGACAGCAGGAGCAGAGAAAAAGTCCCCCACTTTGGGTAATTATTTTGCATTTCTGCTAGTGGAAGCAGTCTCCCCCTGTAGAAGGTACACAAGCTGAGCTGAAACGCGTGTAGGGGTCGTTGCACCGCATGTCTGAGGTAACTGTTAACCATCATGCTCTTTTTGCCCCTTTATCTCTTTACCACCTATTGGTGATTGTCACCGGTGGCATTAATTCCTTTTTTTCAGTGATATAGTACTTACCTGGGATATATTTACCGTATATACTCGAGTATAAGCCAACCCGAGTATAAGCCGACCCCCCTAATTTTGCCACAAAAAACTGGGAAAACTTATTGACTCGAGTATAAGCCTAGGGTAGGAAATGCAGCAGCTACTGGTAAATTTAAAAAATAAAAATAGATGCTCCATACCGTTCATTATTGCCCCATAGATGCTCCATATACAACTGTGCTATATAGAATGCTCTGCACCATTCATTATGGCCCCAAAGATGCTCCACATAAAGCTGTGCCATATGGAATGCTCTATACTGTTCATTATGGCCCCATTGATGCTCCATAGAAAGCTGTGCCATATATATAATGCTCTGTACTGTTGATTATGGCCCCATAGATGCTCCATATAAAGCTGTGCCCCATATATATTGCTCTGCACCGTTGATTATGGCCCCATAGATGCTCCTTATAAAGCTGTGCCCCATATATATTGCTCTGCACCGTTGATTATGGCCCCATAGATGCTCCATATAAAGCTGTGCCCCATATATATTGCTCTGCACCGTTGATTATGGCCCCATAGATGCTCCTTATAAAGCTGTGCCCCATATATATTGCTCTGCACCATTGATTATGGCCCCATAGATGCTCCTTATAAAGCTGTGCCATATAGCCATATATATACTGCTCTGCACCGTTGATTATGGCCCCATAGATGCTCCATATAAAGCTGTGCCCCATATATATTGCTCTGCACCGTTGATTATGGCCCCATAGATGCTCCTTATAAAGCTGTGCCCCATATATATTGCTCTGCACCGTTGATTATGGCCCCATAGATGCTCCTTATAAAGCTGTGCCCCATATATATTGCTCTGCACCGTTGATTATGGCCCCATAGATGCTCCTTATAAAGCTGTCCCCCATATATATTGCTCTGCACCGTTGATTATGGCCCCATAGATGCTCCTTATAAAGCTGTCCCCCATATATATTGCTCTGCACCGTTGATTATGGCCCCATAGATGCTCCTTATAAAGCTGTGCCATATAGAATGCTGCTGGTGCTGCAATAAAAAAAAAAATCGCATACTCACCTCTCTTACTCAGGGTGTTGGCGCTTTCAATATTTACCTGCTCCTCGTGCGGCTCCGTCTCCAGCACTGACGCTCAGCAGAGGGCGCGCACTGACTATGTCACCGCGCCCTCTGACCTGAGCGTCACTGCTAGAGGACGCTGGAGATGGAGCCGTACCGGAGCGAGGAGCAGGTAAATATCGCGCAGCGCTACGCTCCCCGTATACTTACCTGCTCCTGGCGCGGTCCCTGCAGTCCCTGGCTTCCCCGGCGCTGCAGCTTCTTCCTGTAATTGAGCTGTCACAGTTACCGATCATTTACAGCAATGAATATGCGGCTCCTCCCCTATGGGAGGTGGAGCCGCCTATTCAATTCTGTAATGAGCGGTGCCATGTGACCACTCAGTACAGGAAGAATCTGCAGCGCCGGGGAAGCCAGGGACTGCAGGGACCGCGCCAGGAGCAGGTAAGTATAATTACACAGCCCCCACTCCCCTTCCCCTGCCGACCTCTCGGTATATGACTCGAGTATAAGCCGAGAGGGGGACTTTCAGCCCAAAAAAGTGGGCTGAAAATCTCGGCTTATACTCGAGTATATATGGTATTTACATTTTATTCTAGTGGGTATCTTGTACTTATTTCTTTACCTCTTACCTGCGGTGCCACCTTGATTGGTAGTTCTCATTGTCTGATCACCCTTCCAGTACTATTATTGTTGCATATCTTTTAATACAATTTTCTTAATAAAGTGTTACATTTTAGTGATTTCTTGTTCTCGTATGTGCATTTTTTCTCTATATGATTTAGTTATTTTGTGCAGTATTCCTGCAAATTTATATTTAGAAAGTGTATAACACCTTGTATGCTAATTAGTGTTGAGCATTCCGATACCGCAAGTATCGGGTATCGGCCGATACTTGCGGTATCGGAATTCCGATACCGAGATCCGATATTTTTGTGATATCGGGTATCGGTATCGGAAGTGTAAAATAAAGAATTAAAATAAAAAATATTGTTATATTCACCTCTCCGGCGGCCCCTGGACATCAGCGGGAGGATCCGGCGTCCGGCACGGCTTCTTTCTTCAAAATGCGCGCCTTTAGGACCTGTGGTATGACGTCCCGGCTTCTGATTGGTCGCGTGCCGCCCATGTGACCGCCACGCGACCAATCAGAAGCCGCGACGTCATTCCTCAGCTAAAGTCCTAGAATGAGCGCCTTCTAGGACCTGAGGAATGACGTCGCGGCTTCTGATTGGTCGCGTGGCGGTCACATGGGCGGCACGCGACCAATCAGAAGCCGGGACGTCATTCCACAGGTCCTAAAGGCGCGCATTTTGAAGAAAGAAGCCGTGCCGGACGCCGGATCCTCCCGCTGATGTCCAGGGGCCGCCGGAGAGGTGAATATAACAATATTTTTTATTTTAATTCTTTATTTTACACTTTAATATGGATCCCAGGGCCTGAAGGAGAGTTTCCTCTCCTTCAGACCCTGGGATCCATGAGGATACATTCCGATACTTGATGTCCCATTGACTTGTATTGGTATCGGATATCGGTATCGGCGATATCCGATATTTTTCGGGTATCGGCCGATACTATCCGATACCGATACTTTCAAGTATCGGACGGTATCGCTCAACACTAATGCTAATACATATCGGCAGAATAGGACAACAACATTTTAGCACCGGCGTCCCCCCAACATGTTTCACCGCACCATCACTGGCGTTTAAGCCTACGTTCTATCCCCTGATGATGCCGCTAGCATTGTGAAACATTTAGGAGGGACGCTGGTGCTAAAATTTGTTGTTCTATTCTGCCAATATGTATTAGCATACCGATTGCTAGGCACTTTCTAAATATAAATTAGCAGGAATACTGCATAAAATAACTGCAGACTTCTGAGACAGATTAAAGGGCAAAAAGGAGCAGCATCCAGGTGAAAAAGACTTGATAAAGACCAACACTGGTCGAAACGTTGTATCATGGTGGAATAAAGATTTTTTCTCCTTTTCACCTGGACTAGATGCTGCTCCTTTTTGCCTTTTGATTGCTGTATCTCCAATTAGGTTTATTGGAGTTGGAACGTGCATCCCTATACTGAAGTGCTGTTGGCTGCTGTTTTTTTCTATATGCTGTTTTGAGACAGATTAGGGACAAAATGGTTTACACCCTTTGTATATACTTTATTTTAATTGATAGATTTTAATTAATTGTCATAAAAATTAGGCCTATTTTGACTTTTTCATCCCTCAGATAAGACCCTATGGTGTTTGGTGTCCCCTCCATTTTCTCAGTTTTTGCATCAGCAGATAAACTATCTGGTCCATCATGTCATATATATACAGTACATACAGTTGTGTGAAAAAGTGCTTTCCTCCTTCTTGATTCCCTATTCATTTTCATGTTTGTCACATTTAAATGTTTCAGATCAACAAACAAATTTAAATATTAGACAAAGATAACACAAGTAAATAAAAAATGTAGTTTTTAACTGAAGGTCTTTGTTATTAAGGGAAAAAAATCCAAACCTACAGGGCCCTGTGTGAAAAAAAGTGATTGTTCATCTCTAACCATTAGCATATAAACAACAGAGGAGCAAGATACCTTGTTTGTGGAAATAAAGAAATTAGGCTTTTGGGGCAATATCTACTATATTAACCCCTCTGTGACCTTAGACGTACTATCCCGTCGAGGTGCCCTGGGCTTATCTGACCCTGGACGGGATAGTACGTCATAGCCGATCGGCCGCGCTCACGGGGGGAGCGCGGCCGATCGCGGCCGGGTGTCAGCTGCTTATCGCAGCTGACATCCGGCACTATGTGCCAGGAGCGGTCACGGACCGCCCCCGGCACATTAACCCCTGGCACACCACGATCAAAGATGATCGCGATGTGCCGGCGGTGCAGGGAAGCACCGCGCAGGGAGGGGGCTCCCTGCGGGCTTCCCTGAGCCCCCCGCAGCAACGCGATGTGATCGCGTTGCTGCGAGGGTCTCCTCACCTCCCTCCCTGCTCGAGCCCCGGATCCAAGATGGCCGCGGATCCGGGTCCTGCAGGGAGGGAGGTGGCTTCACAGAGCCTGCTTAGAGCAGGCACTGTGAAGGCTGCAGCGCTGCATGTCAGATCAGTGATCTGACAGAGTGCTGTGCAAACTGTCAGATCACTGATCTGTGATGTCCCCCCCTGGGACAAAGTAAAAAAGTAAATAAAAAATTTTCCAAATGTGTAAAAAAAATATTCCAAAATAATGAAAAAAAAAAAAAAAATATTATTCCCATAAATACATTTCTTCATCTAAATAAAAAAAAAAAACAATAAAAGTACACATATTTAGTATCGCCGCGTCCGTAACGACCCGACCTATAAAACTGTCCCACTAGTTAACCCCTTCAGTAAACACCGTAAGAAAAAAAAAAAAAAAATGAGGCAAAAAACAACGCTTTATTATCATACCGCCGAACAAAAAGTGGAATAACACGTGATCAAAAGGACAGATATAAATAACCATGGTACCGCTGAAAGCGTCATATTGTCCCGCAAAAAAAGAGCCGCCATACAGCATCATCAGCAAAAAAATAAAAAAGTTATAGTCCTGAGAATAAAGCGATGCAAAAATAATTATTTTTTCTGTAAAATAGTTTTTATCGTATAAAAGCACCAAACCATAAAAAAATGATATAAATGAGGTATCGCTGTAATCGTACTGACCCGAAGAATAAAACTGATTTATCAATTTTACCAAACGCGGAACGGTATAAACGCCTCCCCCAATAGAAATTCATGAATAGCTGGCTTTTGGTCATTCTTCCTCACAAAAATCGGAATAAAAAGCGATAAAAAAATGTCACGTGCCCAAAAATGTTTTCAATAAAAACGTCAACTCGTCCCGCAAAAAACAAGACCTCACATGACTCTGTGGACCAAAATATGGAAAAATTATAGCTCTCAAAATGTGGTATTGCAAAAAATATTTTTTGCAATAAAAAGGGTCTTTCAGTGTGTGACGGCTGCCAATCATAAAAATCCGCTAAAAAACTCGCTATAAAAGTAAATCAAACCCCCCTTCATCACCCCCTTAGTTAGGGAAAAATAAAAAAAAATGTATTTATTTCCATTTTCCCATTAGGGCTAGGGTTAGGGCTAGGGTTAGGGCTAGGGTTAGGGCTAGGGTTAGGGCTAGGGTTAGGGCTAGGGTTAGGGCTAGGGCTAGGGTTAGGGTTAGGGCTAGGGTTAGGGCTAGGGTTAGGGCTAGGGTTAGGGTTAGGGCTAGGGTTAGGGCTAGGGTTAGGGCTAGGGTTAGGGTTAGGGCTAGGGTTAGGGCTAGGGTTAGGGCTAGGGTTAGGGTTAGGGTTGGGGCTACAGTTAGGGTTGGGGCTAAAGTTAGGGTTAGGGTTTAGATTACATTTACAGTTGGGAATAGGGTTGGGATTAGGGTTAGGGGTGTGTCAGGGTTAGAGGTGTGGTTAGGGTTACCGTTGGAATTAGGGTTAGGGGTGTGTTTAGATTAGGGTTTCAGTTATAATTGGGGGGTTTCCACTGTTTCGGCACATCAGGGGCTCTCCAAACACGACATGGCGTCCGATCTCAATTCCAGCCAATTCTGCGTTGAAAAAGTAAAACAGTGCTCCTTCCCTTCCGAGCTCTCCTGTGTGCCCAAACAGGGGTTTACCCCAACATATGGGGTATCAGCGTACTCAGGACAAATTGGACAACAACTTTTGTGGACCAATTTCTCCTGTTACCTTTGGGAAAATACAAAACTGGGGGCTAAAAAATAATTTTTGTGGGAAAACAAAAAGATTTTTTATTTTCACGGCTCTGCGTTATAAACTGTAGTGAAACACTTGGGGGTTCAAAGTTCTCACAACACATCTAGATAAGTTCATTGAGGGGTCTAGTTTCCAATATGGGGTCACTTGTGGGGGGTTTCTACTGTTTAGGTACATTAGGGGCTCTGCAAACGCAATGTGACGCCTGCAGACCAATCCATCTAAGTCTGCATTCCAAATGATGCTCCTTCCCTTCCGAGCCCTCCCATGCGCCCAAACGGTGGTTCCCCCCCACATATCGGGTATCAGCGTACTCAGGACAAATTGGACAACAACATTTAGGGTCCAATTTCTCCTGCTAACCTTGGAAAAATACAAAACTGGGGGCTAAAATATAATTTTTGTGGAAAAAAAATATTTTTTATTTGCATGGCTCTGCGTTATAAACTGTAGTGAAATACTTGGGGGTTCAAAGCTCTCACAACACATCAAGATGAGTTCCTTAGGGGGTCTACTTTCCAAAATGGTGTCACTTGTGGGGGGTTTCTACTGTTTAGGTACATTAGGGGCTCTGCAAACGCAATGTGACGCCTGCAGACCATTCCATCTAAGTCTGCATTCCAAATGGCGCTCCTTCCCTTCCGAACCCTCCCATGCGCCCAAACGGTGGTTCCCCCCCACATATGGGGTATCAGCGTACTCAGGACAAATTGGACAACAACTTTTGGGGTCCAATTTCTCCTGTTACCCTAGGGAAAATACAAAACTGGGGGCTAAAAAATAATTTTTGTGGGAAAAAAAATTTGTTTTATTTTTATGGCTCTGCATTATAAACTTCTGTGAAGCCCTTGGTGGGTCAAAGTGCTCACCACACATCCAGATAAGTTCCTTAGGGGGTCTACTTTCCAAAATGGTGTCACTTGTGGGGGGTTTCAATGTTTAGGCACATCAGTGGCTCTCCAAACGCAACATGGCGTCCCATCTCAATTCCTGTCAATTTTGCATTGAAAAGTCAAACTGCGCTCCTTCCCTTCCGAGCTCTCCCATGCGCCCAAACAGTGGTTTACTGCCACATATGGGGTATCAGCGTACTCAGGACAAATTGGACAACAACTTTTGAGGTCCAATTTCTTCTCTTACCCTTGGAAAAATAAAAAATTGGGGACAAAAATATAATTTTTGTGAAAAAATATGATTTTTTATTTTTACGGTTCTGCATTATAAACTTCTGTGAAGCACTTGGTGGGTCAAAGTGCTCACCACACATCCAGAAAAGTTCCTTAGGGGGTCTACTTTCCAAAATGGTGTCACTTGTGGGGGGTTTCAATGTTTAGGCACATCAGTGGCTCTCCAAACGCAACATGGCGTCCCATCTCAATTCCTGTCAATTTTGCATTGAAAAGTCAAACTGCGCTCCTTCCCTTCCGAGCTCTCCCATGCGCCCAAACAGTGGTTTACTGCCACATATGGGGTATCAGCGTACTCAGGACAAATTGGACAACAACTTTTGAGGTCCAATTTCTTCTCTTACCCTTGGAAAAATAAAAAATTGGGGGCAAAAATATAATTTTTGTGAAAAAATATGATTTTTTATTTTTACGGTTCTGCATTATAAACTTCTGTGAAGCACTTGGTGGGTCAAAGTGCTCACCACACATCCAGATAAGTTCCTTAGGGGGTCTACTTTCCAAAATGGTGTCACTTGTGGGGGGTTTCAATGTTTAGGCACATCAGTGGCTCTCCAAACGCAACATGGCGTCCCATCTCAATTCCTGTCAATTTTGCATTGAAAAGTCAAATAGCGCTCCTTCCCTTCCGAGCTCTCCCATGCGCCCAAACAGTGGTTTACTGCCACATATGGGGTATCAGCGTACTCAGGACAAATTGGACAACAACTTTTTGGGTCCAATTTCTCCTGTTACCCTTGGTAAAATAAAACAAATTGGAGCTGAAGTAAATTTTTTGTGTAAAAAAGTTAAATGTTCATTTTTATTTAAACATTCCAAAAATTCCTATTAAACACCTGAAGGGTTAATAAACTTCTTGAATGTGGTTTTGAGCACCTTGAGGGGTGCAGTTTTTAGAATGGTGTCACACTTGGGCATTTTCTATCATATAGACCCCTCAAAATGACTTCAAATGAGACGTGGTCCCTAAAAAAAAATGGTGTTGTAAAAATGAGAAATTGCTGGTCAACTTTTAACCCTTATAACTCCCTAACAAAAAAAAAAATTGGTTCCAAAATTATGCTGATGTAAAGGAGACATGTGGGAAATGTTACTTATTAAGTATTTTGTGTGACATATCTCTGTGATTTAATTGCATAAAAATTCAAAGTTTGAAAATTGCGAAATTTTCAAAATTTTCGCCAAATTTCCGTTTTTTTCACAAATAAACGCAGGTACTATCAAAGAAATTTTACCACTATCATGAAGTACAATATGTCACGAGAAAACAATGTCAGAATCACCAGGATCCGTTGAAGCGTTTCGGAGTTATAACCTCATAAAGGGACAGTGGTCAGAATTGTAAAAATTGGCCTGGTCATTAACGTGCAAACCACCCTTGGGGGTAAAGGGGTTAAGCTGAATGAGTGTGTGTGTGTGTGTGTGTGTGTGTATGTGTGTGTGTATGTCCGGGATTGGCATCTGCACCGTCGCAGCTACAGCCACAAAATTTTGCACAGTCACACGTCTGGACCCCGAGAGCGTCATAGGCTATGTTGTGAGGTGAAATATTAACCCCGCGCTTTCCAATTCACCAAACAATTTTGCCCCTATCTACATAATGGGGAAAAAAGTGAAAGGAAAAGTGTTGGAGGCGTCGCAGCTACAGAAACAAAATTTTGCACAGTCACACGTCGGGACCCTGAGAGCGTCATAGCCTACGTTGTGAGGTGAAATTTTAACCCCGTGCTTTCCAATTCACCAAACAATTTTGCCCCTATCTACATAATGGGGAAAAAAGTGAAAGGAAAAGTATTGGAGGCGTCGCAGCTACAGCCACAAAATTTTGCACAGTCACACGTCTGGACCCTGAGAGCGTCATAGGCTATGTTGTGAGGTGAAATTTTAACTCCGCGCTTTCCAATTCACCAAACTATTTTTCCCCTATCTACATAATGGGGAAAAGTGAAAGGAAAAGTGTTGGAGGCAAATTGACAGCTGCCAGATGTGAACAAGGGGGACTTAAAGAATGAGAGCGATGGCGCAAAAGAGTATATACCGATCAGTTGCTAAGGTGGGGCCCCGACATGGGATACTCACCACACACGGGGATATGAACACACACACAAAATGCGCCACACACTATTACGTGCTTGAACACATATACCACCCTCAGCACACATTTCACCACACATACACCAACCTCGCCACATAAAAGTCAAAACACAAAAGTCGCCGCTCAAAACTTGCCACGCGCAAAACTCGCCACATGCAAAAACTAGGCTCACGCAAAACTCGCCACAAGTGCAAAACTCACCTCATGGAAAACTCACCACACGCAAAACTTGCACACGCGGAAAAATTGTCACATGCACAAAATTTGCAACACATGCAAAAGTTGCCTCACACAAAACTTGCACATACTCAAAAGGCACCAGACATAAAACTCACCACGCGCAAAACTCGCCATGCGCAAAACTTGCTGCACACAACTTGCTACACTAACCTGTCACATGCAACTCGACACACAAAAAGTTGCTACACGCATGTTGCCACACAAAACTCATCTCACAAAAGTCGCTACATGCATGTCGCCACACACAACTCAACACACACAACTTGACAAACGAAACTCGCCCTAAAACACACACAAGTCTGGTATTAGCCTTCAAAAATAAAAATCTGATTAATAAGCAGAGAAACTACAAGAGCAACAAATGCACCATATAGGAAATACAGCAGCTGTCAGTCACATGACCTGTCTATTATGTGTATGTGTGAGCTAATACATACTGCCAGGGGGAGGGCTTCCTGTTGGCTAGGGATTTATCAGGCTGCCAATTTATCTTACAAATACTGAGGTAAAAATACTGAGCAAATAACGTGTTAACGAGGTCTAATACAGGAGATCACACAGGTATATACTATATACAGGGGAGATGACACACAGATATATACTATATACAGGAGAGATGACACACAGGTATATACTATATAGAGGAGATGACATACAGGTACATACTATATACAGGAGGAGATGACATACAGGTATATACTATATACAGGAGGAGATGAGACACGTATATACTATATACAGGAGCAGATTACCTACAGGTATATACTATATACAGGAGGAGATGACATACAGGTATATGCTATATATAGAAGATGACATACAGGTATATACTATATACAGGAGGAGATGACACACAGATATATACTATATACAGGGGAGATGACACACAGGTATATACTATATACAGGAGGAGATGACATACAGGTATAAACTATATATAGAAGGAGATGACATACACGTATATACTATATATAGGAGGAGATGACATACACGTATATACTATATATAGGAGGAGATGACATACAGTTATATACTATATATAGGAGGAGATGACATACAGGTATATACTATATACAGGGGAGATGACACACAGCAGGTATATACTATATACAGGGGAGATGACATACAGGTATATACTATATACAGGAGATGACATACAGATGTATACTATATATAAGGGAGATGACAAACATGTATATACTGAGGTGATGAGGTGAAAATGAGAGGTGTGAGGTGAAAATGAAAAGGTGTGAATGCAAAATGAGAGGAGTGAGGAAAAATAGTGGAGTGATCAGAAAATGACAGATGTGAGGTTGAAATGACAAGTGTTAGGGGGGAATGAGAGGAGTGAGGGAGAAAATGAGAGATGTGAGGGAGAAAATGAGAGATGTGAGGGGGAAAATGAAAGATGTGATTGGGAAAATGAGAGGCGTGATGGGAAAATAAGAGAAGTGAGGTGCTATAACTAACCACAGATATTTACTATGCCCAGGCAACGCCGGGCTCTTCAGCTAGTTATAAGATAAAGTTTCTAATTCTGTATTATTGTCAGACAGTGTAAATGTAAGGCCCTTTTGTACTGACGGGTAATCCATCAGATTCTAATGGTGACTACCCATCATTCACGATAACTGTGTAATGTAAATGGGTTGAGTAACTGAACAATGTTTCCAAAAATGCTTGTTTATCACACATGAAATAGTTTAACTGATAGAAAAAAACAACAAAAAGGAGAAGTGAAAATGCAAGTCCAAAAAAAGGTTCCAATGCAGTTAGAGGATTGGAACAAATAAATTCGCAATTACTGAAAAAAACTTTCTTCGCTAATTCAATTAAATATTCTTTTCATAGTATTAAAGGAAATGTTTGAGTTCATGTATTCAACACAGAGCACAATGTTCAATGTTACAATGTAATGATCACTTACTATAAGTGTGAAAAATGCATGAGTGAAGAGGCCAGTTGATTACTGCTGGAACCAGCAACCAGAGCTGAATCCTGACAGTATATTACAATCTGTTAGAATTGACATGCTACAGTGCTTCATTTTAGAATTAAGGGACTTGTCCAGGTTTGAGATGAAAGTCTGCAGTCACTCTATGTGACTGAAGACTTGTGAATTCTAACACTGTGTGCACTGCACACTTTTAGGATTCTCCATTGCTGGTGGCAAGGGTGGACTGTCATGTGAGTACAAGTATGCAATTTGTGTACTTCTGGCCACATTCCAACTAGATGTGTCCAGCCTCTATCAAATAATTTTCAAAGCATGTCTAGTCAGTACATGACCGCATGTATGCAGTCTAAATACTTGAGGTTTCATTACCTCACACTCTCACTCCTGGCACCAGAGAATCATGCATGCTGTGAGAATTCAGAAGTCTGCTGTCACATAGAATGACTGCAGACTCACCACAAACTTGGACAACCCCTTTAATGCTCCTAACATATATAAAAACATAGTAATCCTTAACTTTTCAGACAGCATAGCACTTTATCAACCTAGCCATGAATCACGTAATCTTTTAATATATGGATTGTTACAAGATCAGAACCAATAGCATATGAATCTATCACCAGAACCACCAGCAGTACAGAAATGTAGCACTATAACCCCCATCAGTACAGAAGCACAGCATACAAAAACTCATCAGTACAGAAATACATCACTGGAACCAGCAGCAGTACAGAAATTGATCTTCAGAATCACCAGCAGTACAGAAATTCATCATCAGAACCAACAGCAGTGCAGAAATTAATCCATATAACCCCATTAGTACAGAAATGCAGCACCAAACCTTCATCAGTACAGGAATGCATCACAAGAATACATCACTAGTACCACCATCAGTACATGACTTCGGCATCAGAACCACCAGCAGTACATGGTACATCAATTGTAATGTCAGGTCAGATCCATATATACATACATTTGTATGGCATGAACCTACAACTTGCACTATGTCCTTACAAATGGTAAGAAGTCGCTGAGAGCTGTTGCTGATCAGACAGCAGATTATACAGGAACAACAGTATTGTTGAGAATTAGGCCATGTTCACACGTTCCTGATTTCCCTGCTGTTTTTTCTGCACTAAAAACCGCAGCTCTTGGCAGAAAACGCAGGTGCGGTTTTTGGTGCGTTTTTGGTGCGTTTTTTGATGCGTTTTTTGATGCGGTTTTTAGTGCGGTTTTTTATGCAGTTTTCTCTGCAGAGTCTGTGTGTTTTCTAGGAAGTTTTTTTAGGGTTAAAATGGCTGAAAATACCCTAACCCTACCCCTAACCCTACCCCTACCCCTAACCCTAACCCTACCCCTAGCCCTACCCCTAACCCTACCCCTAACCCTACCCTTACCCCTAACCCTACCCCTAACCCTACCCCTAACCCTACCCCTAACCCTAACCCTACCCCTAACCCTAACCCTGGTTCTAACTGTAGTGAGGGGAAAAAAAAAATTCTTTATTTTATTATTGTTACTACCTATGGGGGTGATAAGGGGGGAGTCATTTACCTTTTTTTTATTGTGATCACTGTGAGGTTATCACAGTGATCAAAATGTGCCTGGAACGAATCTGCCGGCCGGCAGATTCGGCGGGCGCACTGCGCATGCGCCCGCCATTTTGGAAGATGGCAGCGCCCAGGGAGAAGACGGCCGGACGGACACCGGGAGGTCCGGTAAGTATAAGGGGGGGAGATGAGGGCACGGGGGGCGTCAGGGCACGGGGGGTGGCATCGGAGCATGGGGGGGTGGGATTGGGGCACGGGGGGACAGCCACACTCCGCCCACGCACTTCCTGCTGCAGCGGTTCTGCACCACAAACCGCAGAAAACCCGCAGATATTTTTTTCGTCTGCGGGTTTTACTGTGGGTTTGACCCTCACAATGGAGGTCTATGGGCGCAGAACCGCTGCAGTTCTGCACAAAGAAGTGACATGGTACTTCTTTTTTACCGCAGCTATTCAGCTCGGCTTTTTTAGTGCATTTCCGCAATGTGGGCACAGTGGTTCCTGTTTTCCATAGGGTACATTGTACTGTACCCTGCATGGAAAACAGCTGCGGACCCGCAGCGGCAAAATCGCGGCGGTTCCGCAGTTAAAAATGCACTGTGTGAACATGGCCTTAGTATCACAAAAAAAACTACATCCAGATGATACCTTATAAATGACATTATCTTTGATTGAAGTTGTTCTCTTTCTTTTCTTTACCTTACTGCAGCAATGCCATGATGACTTTTCACAGCCACAGCTCATCTCTACAGACTTCCATCTTCTCCATGTGCAGCACATCCTGACATGATGTCCTTAAAAATTGCAATGGCATCATAATTCTTCTGAATAAAAATATCTGCCCTACACTGAGCCCCTAAATAAGTAATTGCTTACTATTGCCTCACTATATTCCCTGCATAAAATATGACCCACATACTGTCGCTCTTATGTTACATGCCCTCCACACTGCCCTCTCCTTTCCATACTTGGTCCCCTCTTCCCCCTTATAGGGCCCAGTCTCTGTACCATGCCCCCTCATCACAATCCCCCTCTTTGGCATACTGTCCACTCCTGACTGTGACCTTACATGGTTCCTCCATGCCAACCCCAACACACTAGTCAGTCTTTATTCTCTGCCTAATCACGCTTTTCTCCCCTATACTGTCTCCTCACACTATTCCCATCAATAGTTTCCTTACACATTTCCCCCTCACTACTCCTGCAAAGTATGTCCTACAAGGAACGGTTAAAGGATCTGGGAATGTTTAGATTGCAAAGAAGATGGCTAAGAGGAGACTTAATAGCTGTCTACAAATATGTGAGGGGATGTCACAGTGTAGAGGGATAATCCCTATTCTCATTTGCACATGGAAACATGAGAAGCAATGAAATGAAACTGAAAGGCAGAAGATACAGTTTAGATATTAGGAAAAAACTGTTTGACAATGAGCGTGATCAATGAGTGGAGCCAGATGTAATGAGAGGTGGTGATTTCTCCAGTGGAAGTTTTAAAAAAGAGGCTGAACAGACAACTGTATGAGATGGTTTAAAAATCCTGCACTGCATTGAGCAGGGGGTTGGACACGATGACCCTTGAGGTCCCTTCCAACTCTAACATTCTATGATTCTATGTGCCCACATACATTCTTCCCCTCACTCCCTATACTGTGTCTGAATACATTCCCTCCCCTTGCCCCTCATACTATGTCTTTATAGATCCCCTCACTTAATATACTGTGTCTGCACACATCCCCTCCCTTACTCCCCATACTGTGTATGCACCCATCCTCCTCATTCTGTGTCCACATACATTCACTTCTTGCTCCTCATACTGTCTGCACCAATTCTCCCACTCACTGTACTGTTTCTCCTTCTTCTATTGTGTTTGCATCCATTTCTTCTTCGTTCACCTAACTGTGTCCTCAAATTTTACCTTCCCATCTACCCATTACAATAAATCTTCAATGTCTTCAGCCCACTGAAGCACTTACCACCAATATTGTTGGTGCCTCTGCAGCGCTGACGTGTGACGTCAGCAGCATGATCACATAACCTGATCACATTGCTGATGCCATCCTGACCCAGTAGTCAGAGATTCAATTGTACTAGCGTCTGATAGATTGACCACTGGTAGCTGTCACACTGCACTTTCTCTGAGCCGGCTGCCATCTGAGTACAATGCGATTCTTTTCCACGCCCTCATTAACTTGCAGTTTCAATTTTTTTTCCCAGCCACACTCAGATGGCACAAACATCAGTTTCATACCGTACTATTGGTAGAACAAATGTAAGGAAAATAACACAGATAGTTTACTGATCAATTGACCCACAATAGAACATTTTATAATGGCACAGAAGCAGTCAGCCACGGGCTATGCATAAGTATCAGGGTCAAGGCCAGCATTTAGAGGTTTGAATTGATGTTTAAATTAAGACTTGGTGGTTAAGGTAGTGGTGTAAGCCTTCTTTGCTGGGAGCCCTGATAGCTCATGCAACAGTTTTTTTTTTCCAGCCACACTCACTTGGGACAAACATAAGTTTCATAGAGTACTATTGGTAAAAATGTAGGGATAGTAATACAGTCAGGTGAGTGAAAGTAAGTGCAGGCTTGCCTGTCTAGGAGCCTTACTTCTACAGGCAGCACAAATGAAGGAGATCCAGCTGAATTCTCCACATTTCAAAAAAATATTGTCATACATCACTAAAGGGGCATCAATTTCCACAGAATAGAAACAATATAATAGGCTTCTGACACACCTTCCATTACAGGCTACCCACCAGATGGAGACCCAACTTTGAGTCTCCACATTTCAAAAATTATTGTCACACACCACTAAAATGGCATCAATTCCCACAGAGTAGAAGAAGTATAATAGTAGGGTTGATCGAATAGCTTCAGATAAGTGTTTTTCTGAAAAACTACAGGTCCTTCTCAAAAAATTAGCATATAGTGTTAAATTTCATTATTTCCCATAATGTAATGATTACAATTAAACTTTCATATATTATAGATTCATTATCCACCAACTGAAATTTGTCAGGTCTTTTATTGTTTTAATACTGATGATTTTGGCATACAACTCCTGATAACCCAAAAAACCTGTCTCAATAAATTAGCATATCAAGAAAAGGTTCTCTAAACGACCTATTACCCTAATCTTCTGAATCAACTAATTAACTCTAAACACATGCAAAAGATACCTGAGGCTTTTATAAACTCCCTGCCTGGTTCATTACTCAAAACCCCCATCATGGGTAAGACTAGCGACCTGACAGATGTCAAGAAGGCCATCATTGACACCCTCAAGCAAGAGGGTAAGACCCAGAAAGAAATTTCTCAACAAATAGGCTGTTCCCAGAGTGCTGTATCAAGGCACCTCAATGGTAAGTCTGTTGGAAGGAAACAATGTGGCAGAAAACGCTGTACAACGAGAAGAGGAGACCGGACCCTGAGGAAGATTGTGGAGAAGGACCGATTCCAGACCTTGGGGAACCTGAGGAAGCAGTGGACTGAGTCTGGTGTGGAAACATCCAGAGCCACCGTGCACAGGCGTGTGCAGGAAATGGGCTACAGGTGCCGCATTCCCCAGGTAAAGCCACTTTTGAACCATAAACAGCGGCAGAGGCGCCTGACCTGGGCTACAGAGAAGCAGCACTGGACTGTTGCTAAGTGGTCCCAAGTACTTTTTTCTGATGAAAGCAAATTTTGCATGTCATTCGGAAATCAAGGTGCCAGAGTCTGGAGGAAGACTGGGGAGAAGGAAATGCCAAAATGCCTGAAGTCCAGTGTCAAGTACCCACAGTCAGTGATGGTGTGGGGTGCCATGTCAGCTGCTGGTGTTGGTCCACTGTGTTTCATCAAGGGCAGGGTCAATGCAGCTAGCTATCAGGAGATTTTGGAGCACTTCATGCTTCCATCGGCTGAAATGCTTTATGGAGATGAAGATTTCATTTTTCAGCACGACCTGGCACCTGCTCACAGTGCCAAAACCACTGGTAAATGGTTTACTGACCATGGTATTACTGTGCTCAATTGGCCTGCCAACTCTCCTGACCTGAACCCCATAGAGAATCTGTGGGATATTGTGAAGAGAAAGTTGAGAGACGCAAGACCCAACACTCTGGATGAGCTTAAGGCCGCTATTGAAGCATCCTGGGCCTCCATAACATCTCAGCAGTGTCACAGGCTGATTGCCTCCATGCCACGCCGCATTGAAGCAGTCATTTCTGCCAAAGGATTCCCGACCAAGTATTGAGTGCATAACTGAACATTATTATTTGTTGGTTTTTTTGTTTGTTATTAAAAAACACTTTTATTTGATTGGATGGGTGAAATATGCTAATTTATTGAGACAGGTTTTTTGGGTTATCAGGAGTTGTATGCCAAAATCATCAGTATTAAAACAATAAAAGACCTGACAAATTTCAGTTGGTGGATAATGAATCTATAATATATGAAAGTTTAATTGTAATCATTACATTATGGTAAATAATGAAATTTAACACTATATGCTAATTTTTTGAGAAGGACCTGTATATCGCTTACCGAATAGCTGCAACAGTAACCTGGGTACCTGGAGCGCTCCCGATAATCAGCTGTTCGGTGCGCAGCTGCATGTGTCGTGGTTGTTTCACAGTCACAACACGTGCATGGAGAGCCTGTTTGTTGTGACTGTCACACAGCCGCGACACATGCAGCATAATAGGCCTCTGACACACCTTCTTCTACAGGCAACCCACCACATTGAGAACCAAATTGAAGTCTTCACATTTCAAAACATTGTTTGTAACACCAGCACCAGTAGCAACAGCAGGCACAGAAGCCATGACAAAGGTATCACAGACTACAGTAATGCGAGATAAATGCATGACACTAAAAATGACACCATCGCCTAAACTGTTCAGTCTGTGACTGGGGTGCAAAAGTCATTGTAGATCTATGACTTGTTCACTTTGCTGAAAGTTAGGTGGTCTATACTTTCAGAGGACAGCCAGATGTGCTTATCTGTCAGGACACCACCAGCAGCACTGAAGATATGTTCTGAGAGAACGCTGGCTGTGGAGCATTCCAAAACCTCCAAAGCGTGACAGGCAAGCTTTGCCACACTTCCAGTCTTGAAAAAAAAGCAAAAGGGTCCAAATTTCAATTGAGCTCCAGATACTCCAGGACAGGCCGGAGCGAGCCGCCCCCTCCCCCCCACGGCTAAGCGAAGGCCAGCATGACAATGGGTTGGAGAGGAGGGGGTGGGGCTGAAAGGGTTAACAGTATAGGGGGCGGGGGAGATAGTTGAAGAGAGGGTTAGGGAAGTGTCAGGGGGCGGGGGCCGGTCAGTTCCCGCTCACCAGCACTGAAAGCAGCAGCATGTCAGGTGTGGACGCTGTGCTGCAGAGCCTGAGGGCGGCTGCAGCCTCTCGGCCTTCCGGATGGCTGGAGGCGCAGGTGGCCCACCTGCTGGACGGCAGCGCCGGCGGCAGCGGATCCCCGCCGGCGGTCCCCCATCTTGATCGGCGGGCTCGGCGGACACGGCCCCCCGAGCGCCTATCGCCGGATCCTGGGCCTAGCGCCCCCCGCAGGCGTAGGAGCCCCTCCCGGGACCCTCCAGGCCGGGCACCGGTAAGAGCAGCGGCGAGTAGGCCCCGGCCTGGGAGGAATCCGACTGCCAGGGGGGGCGCAGCGGCGGTTGCTAGGCCCTCACCTCGTGGTGCGGTGGGGGCGGAGCCAAGACGCGCCGGGCAGCGCTTGGGGCCTAGAGCAGCGGGAGGCCGCGGCGGTGCCGGTTCCGCTGCGCGGTCTGCCTCGGCGGTGAGAGCGGGGCCCAGAGGAGCGGTGGATGGAAGCCGGGCGGGCGGCCCGAGGCAGGACGGCGCTGGGTCGGCCCCTACTACAGTGGCGGGGGGTCCCCCTGCTCCAGGGCCTTGGAGCGGACAGCCTCTTACGGCGGCCTGGACTGTGGCTGGCGCCGGTCAGCAAGATGTGCCCTCTCCGGTCCAGGCGGCGTCTCCCCCCATCGCGGGGAGTCCGAATCCAGTGTCCCACGGGCTAGCTGCGTCCGGGAGCAGCGGGTCTGACGGACACCTCCAAGGCACATCGTTGGACGGGTCGGTGGCGGATTGGGCCGTTCGTGGACGTCCGGATACCAGCACTCCGGCTGGAGGGACCACAGATCCCTTGCAGCCCGGTGAGTATGCGTCTGTGTCTCGTGCTTGTTCTTATGATGCTAGTGCGCCTGCGTTTAGTGGTGGTCAGGGAGCGCTTAGCGGCGTAGCTGCGGCAGGGGTAGCAGGCGGCGGTGAAGCGGCAGGGGTGCGGGAGCTTTTTGTTAATGTGCAGGACCTGCTAGCTAGATTGGATCGTGATGTGGCTCCGCAGGGTTTTTTGGGTGCTTGGTCTGGTGTAACACGGAGTCCGGTTAGTGCGGCAGCAGCGCAGGCCGAGGTTGCGGAGCCAGTTTCGGTTTCTGTGCAGACTGAGAAGGAGAAGGAGTGTAGGGTCCACTTAGATGATAGGGCGCACGGCGAGGTATACGTGTGTTTTGAGGGCCCGTTGGGGGCGCATCTTAAGAAAGAGGTCAGGGAAAAGATTAGTAAGGATGAGTACGTGGAAATTTTTTCACTGCTCCCCTTGGAGAAATTTAACATTGACAAGGGGAAGAAGGAGGATTTAAAAAAGGAGGAGGAAGAAAAGCGGCGTTGGCGTTTGATTCCCCAGACTTTTGCTAATTGGCTTCAAGCTTTTGCCATTTTGGCCAGTGTTATTGGCGAGAAGGCTCCAGAGAATTGCTCGGGGCTGTTTTGCTACATGGATTCCATCAGTGAGGCTCATAGGGTGTATGGCGGTCAGGCGTGGCTGAGATACGATGAGCAGTTTAGGCAGAGAAAAGCTGTGCGGCCGGCTATTAGGTGGGACCAGAAGGATATTGGTCTCTGGTTGCGCGTGATGGCGCAGTACAAGTTCGGCCATCCCTTTCAAGGGGGGGCCGGTGGGTCCGGCCATGGATCTCAGTCCGGTGCAGGGAGCTCCTCAGGCAACGCCGGTCAGGCAGGAGGACAGAAGTTGGGTGTCTGCTGGCAATTTAATGAGGGACAGTGCAAATTTGGAAGCAATTGTAGATTTAAACATTTGTGCTCCCACTGCAGTGGTTCCTCCCACGGAGCCGCAAAATGCTTTAAGAAGGGCAAGGCAAAAGCAGGTCCAGGTAATTCCCATGGGGGAGACTCCGGTGATGGTGGAAAGGATGGTCCCTTATCTAAGTAGGTACCCGGATAAGGAAAAGGCGGCACTGTTACTGTCCGGTTTTACGGAAGGTTTTGTTATTCCAGCACCTCCTTTTGTGGTTCCCGTTGTTAGGAAAAATCTGCATTCAGCCTTGTTACACTCTGAGGTGGTTTCAGAGAAGTTACGTAAAGAGGTGGCTTTGGGCCGCATGGCTGGCCCTTTTGACCATGCTCCATTTGAGGACTTAGTTGTTTCCCCTCTGGGGGTGGTCCCTAGGAAGGAAGCGGGAAAATTTCGCCTTATCCAGCACCTGTCGTATCCTAAGGGTAGGTCGGTGAACGACGGCATTGATCCTGATTTGTGCTCGGTGGTTTACGCATCGTTTGATGAAGCGGTAGCTTGGGTGCAGAGATGCGGAAAAGGTGCCCTGTTGGCAAAGACGGACATAGAAGCCGCTTTTCGATTGTTGCCGGTTCATCCGTCTAGCGTTAGACTTCTTGGATGTTTTTGGGAGAAAAAATTTTTTGTTGACAGATGTTTGCCCATGGGTTGTTCGCTGTCTTGTGCTCTGTTCGAGGCGTTTAGTTCCTTTTTGGAATGGGTGGTACGGGACGTGTCTGGTTGCGATGCGGTCCTACACTACCTAGACGATTTTTTGTGCATCGGCCCGGCGGGGTCCGATTGCTGTGCAAGGATTTTGAATGCGATTGAATGGGTGGCTTCGCGGTTCGGGGTCCCGCTGGCACCGGGTAAGACGGAAGGCCCGAGTACGTGCTTGTGTTTCTTAGGCATAGTCATCGATACCGTGCGGTGGGAGTTTCGTTTGCCTGAGGACAAATTGACGGGCCTACGGGAAGACGTTGTACGAACTGGTCGCCTGCGTAAGGTGCCTTTGCGAGACCTGCAATCTCTGCTCGGTAAGCTTAATTTCGCTTGTCGAGTCATGCCAATGGGGCGAGTTTTTTCTAGGAGGTTGGCTAGCGCTACGGCGGGAGTTAAGGCTCCTCACCATTTTGTGCGGTTATTAGCTGAGCACAAGGAGGATTTGGCAGTGTGGAGTGAGTTCCTGAAGTCATATAATGGTAGGTCGTTGTTTATGGCGGGCGTGATTGACAACGAGTCGTTGGAATTATTCACTGACGCAGCCGGAGGTTCGGGTTTTGGAGCATATTTCCAAGGGCAATGGTGCGCGGCAAAGTGGCCTGCGAGTTGGATTTCTACTGGTTTAGTTCGTAACATTGCTCTCCTGGAGATTTTCCCTATTTTGGTAGCGGTGCACTTGTGGCAAGATAATTTTCGGAACAGGCGTGTTCGTTTTCGTTGAGATAACATGGGGGTGGTTTGCGCGATTAATAGTTTGTCTGCATCTTCGCCGCCGGTGGTTTGCGTGTTACGGCGTTTGGTGCTGTTGTGTTTGAATTTGAACGCGCATGTCACAGCGTCGCATGTGCCGGGAGTTCATAACTCCATCGCTGACTCTCTTTCTCGTTTGCAGTTCGATCGTTTTCGGTCATTGGCCCCGGAGGCGGAGATGGTCGGTTTGGAGTGCCCTCCAGAACTTTGGCTAGCGGTGTCCGGGATGCTCAGGCATTGATTAAGGCGTCGTTGGCTCCCAGAACCTGGGAGGCTTATCAGGCAACTTGGCGGGAGTGGGAGTTTTTGCTAGCAGCGGAATCTGGTGGGTGGAGCTACCAGGATCAGATCGGGATCCTGTTGTCATGGTTGAGCCGGGTGGCATCAGCGGGTTGGTCTCCCGCAAAAGTGTCAAGAGTCATGGCGGCCCTGGCCTTTGGTTGCAAATTGCGGGGTCGGGACGATATCACCAAGTCCTTTTTGGTGCAGAGGGCCGTAAGAGGTTTTAGGCGGCGGCCCAGAGGAACAGATTCTAGGAGGCCGGTGTCTTTTAACGTTTTGGAAAAATTGGGCGAAGCATTGTCATCACTGTGTTCTTCGTTTTTTGAGCTTTGTTTATTTCGGCTGGCCTTTTCATTGGCCTTTTTTGGGGCCTTTAGAGTAGGAGAGTTGGTGGCACCAAACAAAAAAGGGCCGGGGGGATTATTGGCCAGGGACGTATTGTTGGCTGGGAGCCAGGTGGAGTTATGGTTGCGAAGGTCAAAGTCGGATCAGGAGGGGCGGGGCAGCAGAATTGTGGTGGGCTCAGTTGCGGGGTCCGTTATGTGTCCAGTCTCTTGCCTTAGCAACTTTTGGGGCCTGCAGCCTAAGCGGGATGGGGCATTGTTATGTCACCAGGATGGTTCCTGCTTGTCTCGATACCAGTTCACGGCGGTTTTCAAAAAGGCGATTTCCTCGGTGGGGTTGGATGGGGCTTGTTTCGCCCCTCACTCCTTCCGGATAGGTGCCACAACTGAAGCGGCAATTGGGGGATTGGAGGATTCCGCCATTCGTAGGATCGGTAGGTGGCGCTCCAACCGCTTTAGAAGTTATGTGCGGCCACAGGGGGTGGTCGATGGGGTTTTATAGGCTTTATGGAGCGTTTTGCTGCAGTAGGGGACAGTTGTTAAGTTTGTGTTTGTGTTCCAGGTCACCAAGGTTTATTGGTGTGGATTCTTGGACACTCGTACGTGCACTGGGGAGCTCTGCGAGCCGACGTTCGGACGGAGGGCAGGCAACTCGGATTTGATCGAAGCGTCGCAGGCATCCGGTGGCTCGGTTTTCGGGGTATGGCCTGGAATCGTGTGTTGCGGGAAATCCAGAACAGTGTGAGACTGGACAGAGCTCCCGACGTTTTGGTTTTGCACGTGGGGGGTAACGATCTTGGGGTCCGACCTTTTCGGGAGTTGGTTAGAGACATCAAACAGGACTGTTTACGTTTGTGGGTTTTGTACCCGGGATTGACTGTCGTCTGGTCCGAAATCGTGCCGCGGAAACGGTGGAAGCACATGCGGTCTTTGCAAAAAATTGATAAGGCCCGCATAAAGGTGAACAGGGCGGTGTCTGCCTTTGTGGTTAGGAATGGGGGTGCGGCGGTCAGACATTTTGAATTGGAATCTGGAAATGGGGAGTATTGGTTGGCGGACGGCGTGCATTTGAATGCTGTAGGAATGGATTTTTGGGCTCTCGGGTTACAGGAGGGCATTGAGAAGGCCATAGCTTTTCGGTCGGGTGGGGTCTCGGGCCTTTAAGGTTTTCAAAGGCCTCTCGTTGTGGCGGTTGGGGGGAGTCCTTGGAGTTGGTGGAAATTGGTTTGGGGGGTCCATAGGTATATGGCTCCTCTGTTCTGAAGTTTATTATGTTTTGGATCTGGTGATTGGTGGTGGGGAGTTGCGGCAGGGGTGGTCGGATCTCATGTTTTTACCGCGAACAGTGAACCCTCTTGCGGGGTTTTTGGTGCTCCCGAGCCAGGCTTACAACGGCTGGGAGTAAAATATGGTTTGAGTTATGTTCGCGGTATGGTTAAAATCACCAGATTCTTTTGGGCTCCAAGGACTTCCCCTAGTTTTGAAATGTATGCTTTTACATTAATTGTTAACCGTTGTTTTTGTTTAATAAACAGGCTGCTGTGGCCTACATAATTCCAAAGAAACTCTTGTCTCTGTCTTAATTGGGAGAAGGGGTTCGGGTGGTCGCGCTGGGGGAAAAAAGGTAAGGGATGGTAAGAGTGTCAGTAGGGGGTATCTCCCTCTTTCCCAAGAAGCTTCGACAATACCAGGGTCATGCACTATCCTCTCAAGTCGTTCACAACGTGTAAGACTTGTACTCTGTTCTGCTGGTGTATGGGCTGGTCTAAAAAATGTGTGAAATTACTTACAGAAATTGCTTATGCCACTTACACTGCTGCTGTTGCTGCCAATGTTTTTGTGATGACGCCTTGATGTTCCATGGGTTGGAAGTCTAGAACCACGATGCACACTGTGTACCTCACTCTTTCGATACTTCAGCATGCGCGCGCACCTTTCCAGGGGGGAAGCATCTGGCAACATTTACTCTTGTATCGTGGATCTAGCAGAGTGGCAACCCAGAAGTCAAAACTAATTCTAATCCTAAGAATACGGGCATCATGTTGAAGATAGTGCAGCAAGAAGGCGCTCATGTATCAGGGGATTCCATGAGGTCCAAGTCCATGGTGTGTTGATGGAGGGATAAAACTCAAGGTTGCTTCCTCCGTTCCCTTCCACCAACTATGGACAAAAGAGTGTGGGTTATTATCCTCTTCCTCTCCTGACTGCTGCGCGTCCATCACCTCTTCCTCATTGCCCTCCTCAATTTGTTCCTTGGCTCCTGCACCTTCACTAATTCACTAACAGTTTGTTTGGTACCAGAGCCCCCTCAATCCCATGGCACCCGCCTGTGCAATGACAGTCTGGAACTTAGAGCTATTGTTATCTCTTCAACATCATCCTCTGCTTCCAGCTCTTTCTCTGGGACCACCACCTCCTCATGCAGAGTATTCAAATTGTGCTCAAGCATGTAGATGACTGGAATAGTGATACTGATGAAGGCATCATCAGCGCTAATCATTTTAGTAGCCATTTCAAAACTGTGTAGAAGGGTGCAGAGGTCCTTCATCTGTGCCCACTCCGCAAGTGTGATTTGCACCACGTCCATAGTGCATTGGCCCTAGCTATGCGAAAGGACAGACTGCACCAGGGCAGCTGCCACAGTCGCTGCAACATGTGCAGAGTGGAATTCCACCATGTTGGAATATCACAAATTAAACAGGTAACCAATAGGCCAAAAGTCCTATGTAGTGATGCAAGTCGATGACCTGTGAGGTGCAATCATCAGAAGTGAGCACACAGCGACCGTGCTTTCTGCAGCATCACATAAAGTGGTGGAGAAATAGCTGTACCTCCAGGTTGAGGATGTGATCCATGCAAGGTACGTGTGTGAGGTTGCCCCAGCGTAGGGCTGCCACCAGGTTTGCACTGTTATTACACATGGCCTTCCCTGGCTCCAGATTCAGTAGAGACAGCCATTGCTCTAACTCAGCCTGGATAGCTGTACACAACTTTTGAGCTGTGTGACTACGCTCTCCAAGGCATATTAATTTAAACACTGCCTAAATGCAGTGATCCCTGGCTGCACAGTGTGGAGGTGGGGAGGATTCTCACTGTACTGTTGGAATGCGTGTCTCATTAAGGGAGAGGTTGAGGGTGAGGTGGAGGCACTAGAGGAGGTGGAGGAGGCAGAAGCAGTGGAGGAAATATTAGATAAAGAGACTTGTCCAGCAAGCCTTGGGGATTTGTGGAGCAGTCCGTTGACCACCTGCCTTCACAGCCACCTGAGTCACCCAGCGCCAAGTCATCGAGATGTAGCGCCTCTGCCCATGTTTCCTCTTCCAGGTGTCAGTTGTGAAATTCACTCTGGCAGACATAGATTTTTTCAGGGAACTGATGATGTTGTCTGCAACATGCTGGTGTAGTGCAGGCACATCTTTCTTAGAGAAGTAATGGCGACTGGGCAACTGTTACTAGATGACTGCGATGGCCATCAACTTTCAGAAACCATCTGTATCCACCAGGTGGAAAGACAGCGTTTCCATGGCCAACAGATTGAAGAAGGTGGAGTTCAAGCTCTTAACTTTGGCATGTGTAGGAGGAAACATTCTTTTATGTGACCACAACTGCGGGACCAATGGCTGTCTGCTGTGCTGAGAGAGATTGGAGTAGAGTGAAAAGGACAAACTGCTGGACTGTGATTGAGGTGCAGGCAGAGATGTTATGGTGGGCTGAGAAAGATTTGTTTTGCTCAGTGAAACAAAAACAGCAGGCATCTCGGCTTCCCTAACAGCTGACAGGCTCTCACTCACCCCGACTGTAGGGGGTGAACAAGTTGAATTTCTGAAGGTGGAGATCTGTGTGAGTACACTTGGCACAGTGAGGATTAGGAAGAAGCAGCAGATGTGGTTGATTTGATGGCCGGTGGTTGATGAGGCCCACTGGTCCACATTTTAGCACAGTGTGATTCCCAGACTAAGGCATGTTGATTGCTCATGTGCCATTTCATGCAAGTAGTAATCAAATTATTGCAATTTTTGTCTCTACTGACTCGCTTTTTGCAAAATTGACAGATATTGTGAGTTGGGTCATCAACCTCATCTTAATCCTCTCTGTACTCCCACTCCTTACCCTCAGAGTCATCCTCCTTCTCTTCCTGCCCTGACATCACAGTACAGTTCACGTGTGCCTTAGGTATTTGAATCTCACCCTGGGGTTTATCGTCTGCTGACGAAAGTCTGGATTCTGTTCGGACCCTACTTTGTCCGGCCCTTGATCCAACAGGAAAAAATGTTGAACATAGGTGCAGATGCTTTCCTCTTCTGGATTCTGTGAATATTTGGAGCAGACTTCTGATTTTCATGGAATATAATGCATGAACAGCTCTGCAGACTGGCCCATCTGTGGTTCACCACAGTCAGTTGAGCAGTTGAAAAGTTGTGACACGTGGAGAAACAAGGATAATTGGGGTGCCACCTCTGAGAATTGTACTGTGTGTGTGTGATGTTAAAGTGGAGGAAGAGGACGAAAGGTTATTTAAGGCAGAGCTTGCAATCCACTGGAGCACATTCTCTTTCTAACCCTCATCTACAAGGCGTACACTGTGTGGCTGCCAAAGAAAGGGAGTCAAGTAGCCGGTCCAATAACAGATGTTGTCATTTGCCTTTGCATAGGACAAGGCGGCATTTGTTCAGTAGAGCTTTCAGTAACATTACCACCAAACCCATGTACACGTGGAACACCAAGCCTATTCCCCCTTCCACCATGGCCCTGCTTTTTCCCACTCATTTGTATGTGCCCTCCCCCTCTTTTAACCAGCTGTTTCACAACCCTATGCCCAGACCAGTCAGTGATCTGTCACTAAATGAACAATCAGTATTTATTTTCTGAGATAGTGTGCCTGAACAACAATGTTAGCTCTAATGATTTTGATTAGCAAATGGGCTTCCTTGCTGAACCCCGCTATTAGCCCTAATGATTTTGTTTAGCAAAAGGGGCCTTTTGAGTCCTGACTGCAGCACAGTATTAGCCCAAATGATTTTGAGTAGGAAACTATTAGCACTAATGACTTTGATTAGCAAATGGGGTCTGCTGGCTGCACCCCAGTATTAGCCTAATGATTTTAATTAGCAAATGGGGCCTCCTGGCTGCACAACACTATTAGCCCTAACAATTTTGATTAGCAAATGGGGCCTCCTGGCTGCCCAATACTAGTAGCCCTAAAGAATTTGATTAGCAAATGGGGTCTCTTTGCTGCACTCCAATATTAGCCTTAACAATTTTGATCAGCAAATGGGGCCTCCTGAGTCCTGACTGCAACACAGCATTAGCCCAAATGATTTTGAGTAGGAAATGTAGACTCCTGGCTGCACAACACTATTAGCCCTAATGATTTTGATTAGCAAATGGGGCCTCCTGGCTGCACCACATTATTAGCCCAAATGATTTTTATTAGCAAATGTGGCCTCCTGGTTTGCTCAACAGTATTAGCCCTAGTGATTTTGATAGCAAATGGGGCTTCCTGAGTTCTGACTGCTGCACAGTTTTAGCCCAAATGATTTTGAGTAGGAAATGTGGACTCCAGCCTGCACAACACTATTAGCACTAACAATTTTGATTAGCAAATGGGGTCTCCTGACTGCATTAGCCCAAATGATTTTGATTAGCAAATGGGGCCTTCTGACTACTGCCTGCCACACAGTATTAGCCCAAATGATTTTGAGTAGTCAATGTGGACTCCTACCTGCACAACACTATTAGCACAATCTAGGTAGATGCTAGAAGGTTTATTTCACACAGGATAGGATCCTATCTAACAATATGACAACTTGCAGCAGTAGCAGCGGCTTTGCTGCGCTGTTACACTGAGAAAATTGTGCCAGCAAAACATGTCTGCTTTTTATATAGAGAGGGACATGTGACTTTGGAAGCCAATGACAGAAACGCTTGTGTCATGATGTTGCGTATGGCTTCTGCGCCCTGATTGGCTGCTGGAATTTGCACACATTAAGTTATTAAAAAGGAAAAAAAATTACCCACCGCCGCTCCTCTGGCCTATACATACCACCTCCCTTCATAAAACACATCCCCACTCATCATACAGAATCACTATCCTAGCCAAAGTCCTAACAAAAGTATTAGTGGAAACGCAATCATTTACCGAACTGTGACAGAATTTTGCCGACTATGAGAAAAAATACTCTGAAACTGAACACGAATCCGAATGTGCTACATGTGTGCTAAATTTGAGATTGATGATCGTTTACTGAACGAGTTCCCTCATATCTACTCGTCACCAACAACATAGATCACTACACATATAAACATCATAAATGCATGTCACATTGCACATTAATAATACACATATTCTTCAAGGGGGACGGGCATTTTGTCCATCTCCTTACATCTGCACAAACCCCTTAGACAGAATTCTGGCATATATCCAATAGTAAATGTCACTCGTATGTTTATATTTAGACATTAATAAAAAATTAATTCTATGAAACAAAAACTGTTCTTATCCCTTGACCTTTCCAACATCATGAACCCATGAGCAATGTTAATAATTACTGCTACCGGTTGATGAGCAGAAAATGAACTGGTGAATTGAAGGAACCTCTCCAATCACTTTGAAATTATATCACACAGCCTGTAACTCACCGCAGTGCCAGACATGCGGTCACTGTGTTAGAACGGCAATCCTGTTTATAGCAGGACAGGCAGCGTGCCAAGAGAGCTGTTACCCTAATGGTTTAATCACCTCTTCATGATCCATTTCTGTTAGCTTAGCTGTGAACTTTTCAGCTCTATGGACACAACGTCGAAAATTGTATGAACGTTCTGAGGAGGCTGAGACGTTGTGTTGGTATATTTTCACATGTAAGAAGCAAAATGTTTATCACATTTTGTATCAATTGTATGCTTTTGCAAAAAGGAATGCACTGAACCGTATTCCTATGGGTCCCCGAAAGCTAAATGAGTATGTAGAAACACCTAATCACCTACAGTTCTACTTCTTGTTACTACTTGTGTTCAACATAATTTGAAAGTACCGCCAAGTGCTCCTTTTTTACTTTCATGTTTTGGAGCAGTCAATGCCAATTTATTAATTTATTTGCCAACACAATACTCGAAGGGTTTAAGGGGAAACATTTTGGAGTGGCCTAATCAACTTAATCCAATTGAGAATATGTAGTCAGCCTTGAGGATTGCTGTTTACCAGAGGAAGCCATCTAACTTGAAGTAGTGGGAGCAGTTTTGCCTTAATGAATGGGCAAAAATCCCAGTGGTAAGATAGGGAAAGCTCATAGAGACTTATCCAAAGCGACTTGCAGCTATAATTGCCGCAAAAGGAGGCTCTACAAAGGACTGACTTTAGGGGGGGTGAATAGTTATGCACACTGAAGTTTTCAGTTATTTTGTCCTATTTGTTATTTGCTTCACAAGAAACAGAAAACCAAATGTTCACAGTTGTAGGCATGTTCTGTACATGAACTGATACACACTCTAAATAAAAGTGAAATTTCAGGTTGTGAGGTAGCAAAAGATGAAAAATACCAAAGGGGTGAATACATTGGCAAACCACACTGTATGTACTGAACATTGTCCAATGCCATGCCTCTATGAATGAAAGCCGGAGGCTGCTGGTAGGTATGGTTATAAATAGTGATGAGCGAACGTGCTCGCCACTACTATGCTCAGTGTACTCGGCGAGCAGCGAGCATTTCCGGGATTATTCAGCGGTAACTGGTGTCTCCACCCAGCGTTTTTGGCAGACTTTAGAGACCCAATCACGGTGCATGGATTGTCTGCCAGGCCATGAAAAGCCGCAGCCATCTTTGTTGTGGTCGTGCAGTGATTGGCTTGGCCGCATAGCATCATCCCGAGTATAAGAGACCTGGCGCCGCCCTGCTCGCCGCATTCTGCTCCGAATTCAGCGAGAGTAGGGAGAGCTGGTGCCAAGATAGGGTCAGAGTCGTGGTTTTTAGTTAGTGTAGGTATGCAACTCTTAAATCCACAACTCCTCAGAAACCAAAAGTCCTTTTTTGGGCTAATTCGTGGGTCCCGATATTGCAGTGCTAGGCAGGCAGGGCACAGCATATCCACATCAGTGCAAAGCCTGAAGGCACTGTATGTGCGTCCATTGCTACCTCTGCATACTTCCCAAAGCTCCATAACTGTCTGCTGCTGCAGTTGCTGCAGCTTCTTTACTATATACCTAGTTGGATTTTTTTTCTTCCAAAAACTCAACCCAAAAAACAAAAATATACAATCTGTTCTGTCAGACTGAGGCCTGTTGAAAAATCATAGTTTGTCAGGCATACGTAGCATAGTTGTGTGTGCTAGCCTTGTCACACTTTTTGTGTGTGTGTTTTAAATTCACTGAAAAGGCCTCTTATCTGCGTACTCCAACTTTGGGCATTGTAGGCCGGTGGACCCTTTTTTTGCTGTCTGAGACTCTAATTCTATACAGCACTATTTAGCTTTCAAAATTACAAAAAGGCCACATATTTGCCAGTGTGGTATTTCCGTGACAGCCCTCATATATCTGCATGCTCCAAGTTTTGTCATTGTAGACCGGTGTACCACTTTTTTTTGCTGTCTGTTACTCTAATTATATACAGCACTATTTTGCATTTAAAAAAAAAAAAACAGTCCACATTTTGTCCAGTGTGGTATTTCCATAACAGCCCTCATATATCTGCGTGCTCCAAGTTTGGTCATTGTAGGCCGATGGACACTTTTTTTGCTGTCTGATACTCTAATTCTATACAGCACTATTTTGCTTATAAAAAAATATATATATTTGTGTTGAGCATTTGAAATAGTGCAGTAGTCCATTTAAAATGGGCAAAGCAAGGGGCAAGGGACGGGGAAGTGGACATGATGATGATGGTGCATGCAGAGGACGAGGCCGTGGCCAAGGTGAAAGTGGGCAACAACAGAGACCCACATCTTCTCGCTCGACGTTCCTGTCACAGTTTCTAGGGGACCGTAGCACACTACTATTGAAGCCAGAGCAGTGTGAAATGGTTGTTGGTTGGATAGCGGATAATGCTTCCAGTCACTTAGCCACCACCGTCACCACCACCACCATGCCTTCCACACGTTCAAGTCTAAGTAGCCGTGAGTGTGGCCCGGATATTCCTCACCCTGATCCTCCTTCCTCCCACCATGCCAAGTGCCCTGAGAAAACTGATCCCACACATGGAGACTATGAAGAGCTGTTCAGTTTTCCATTTCAAGATTCTGAACTCTCGGCCGGTGAACTTGAAGTGGAGACAGATGAGATCGCATGTACAGATGCCCAAAGCTTTGACCAGCCCCGGTCACGTGAAGGTGGTGGTGGGAAAGTGTCAGAGGAGGTGGATGATGATGAGACACAATTGCCAGAAAGTCAGGAGGAGGAGCAGGGTGCTGATGTGGAAGACAAGGTGGTGGATGACATAGTGACTAACCCAACCTGGCAGAAGGACATGCAGAGCGAGGGCAGCAGCACACATGGGGAAGGAGGCATATCACCACAACAGCCAGGAATAAACAGTGTGGTGGCCACAGACAGAAGGCGTGCATCCGTTCCCCGTAACACCAACATGAGGAAAGTAGCCATTCCAACTGTTAGATCTTCCTGAGTCTGGTTATTTTTTAAAGACTCTGCCTATAACCCCAAACAGGCCATTTGCAGAACCTACCATGCGCAGATCAGCAGGGGTAGGAAAACAACCAGCCTGACCACCACCATCATGAACAGGCACATGGCAGCAAAGCACCCAACTTTGTGGGCCGAACCCCAGGCTCCTGGACCACTGCCTGCAGGTCACACCACTGCATCTTTGACTGTTTTGTGGAGAAGCTAATCCCGTGCATGTGAAGATGCCTTTAGCCCTGCACCTGTTGTGGCCCACAGTCAAGCAGCACCATCATCAAGCCCGTCCACGTCCTTGTCCTAGCACAGCCTTCAGTTGTCTATAACCCAGTCTTTGGAATGCAAGCTGAAATACCCCGGCAACGCCCCACAGGCCACAGTCCTAAATTCTAATATTTCTCTTCTTCTTGCGCTAGAAATGCTGCCTTTTAGGCTAGCTGAGAAAGAAGCTTTCTGCAACCTGATGGCGGTGGCAGTCCCAAGTTACTTGGTCCCCAGTCACCACTATTTCTTCCGGTGTGCGATACCGGCCTTACACCAGCATGTGTCCCACAACATTACCCGTGCCCTCAACAATGCGGTTACAGTGAATGTCCACCTAACCATGGACATGTGGACAAGTGCTTGTGGGCAGGGATGGTACATCTCACTGACGGCACACTGGGTTAACATAGTGGAAGCCGGGACCCAGTCGGACTTTGGGATGGAACACATCCTCCCCATGCTGAGGATTGCTGGCCCTACGTCAATCAGGGTTGCCGCCACAGTCTACAGCTCCTGCACCTCCTCCTCCTCTTCATCCTCCATCTCTGAAATCAAGACATGAGTCAAAAGCTGGAAGCACTGCCTCAGCCAAGCGGCAACAGGCTGTGCTGAAGCTAGTCTTCATGGGTGACAAACCGCACAATGCAGAAGGGTTGTGGACAGCGCTGAAAGAGCAGTCAGATGTTTAGATGACACCGCTGAACCTACAGCCAGGCATGGTCATGTGTGACAATGGACATAACCTGGTGGTCGCTCTGAGGCAAGGTGAGCTCACACACGTACCTTGCTTTGCCCATGTGCTTAACCTCGTGGTTCAACGTTTTTTGAAAAGCTACCTGGAGCTGCTGGATCTGCTAGTGAAAGTACACCATCTGTCTCCCCATGTTAGAAAGTCAGCTACTGCTTCAGCCGACCTTGCCATGCTTCAGCAGCATTTGCAGCTTCCAGCTCACCGGCTGGTGTGTGATGCCCCACGCGCTGGAACTCTACGCTCCTTATGTTGGAAAGGCTTTGTGAGCAGAAAAGGGCAGTTGTTGGCTACCAACATCAACAAGGCCGTCGATATTCAGTTCAGACTCCACACATAAGACCTCAGAAGTGGACATGGATGTCCGACATATGTACCATCCTCCAAAACTTTGAGGACTGCACCAAGATGGTGAGCAGCGATGACGCCATAATTAGCATCACCATCCCGCTTCTCAGCATTCTGAAAACCTCACTGCTCACAATTAAAGAGGATGCATTGCAGGCAGAGCACGAGGACATGGAGCAAGGAACAATACAGGGGGATTACACTCAGCCCAGCCTCAAGTCTTCTCATCGTGGATAGGTAGTCAATGAGGAGGAGGAGGAAGTACAGGAGCTACTTTCATGCGCTATAGACGGTACTACAAACACAGCTGTCATATCGTCTGTTCAGCCGGGATGGCCTGAGGACAGGGAGGAGGAGGATGAGTAAGAGGAGGACAGCATGGTCAGTCGTCCTGAACTACTTTGAAAATTCCCATGTGAGAACGCTGGCAGCAGACATCAGAGTTTGTTGTACAAACAAGGAGTTCAAGCGAGAGAGACAGAAGTGCAATCCAGCTCAGGCATGGGAACAATGGCAAAGTTCTGGGACAGTTTTCTCAGACCCTCCCATCAAGATGGCACAGAGGCAAGGGGTGCTGTCACAAGAAGTGCAATGTTTGAGAAGATGGTGAGGGAGTACAAATGTCCTCCATGATCGTACAAATGTCCTCCAGATCGTACAAATGTCCTCCATGATTCCTCTGTGCCTTTTAATTATTAGGTATCCAAGCTGGACACGTGGCATGAACTGGCTCTCTACGCCTTGGAGGTCCTGGCCTGCCCTGCTGCTAGCGTGTCAGAGTGGGTTTTTAGTGCCGCTGGTGGAATTATAACAGATAAGCGCATCCGCCTGTCAACTGAAAATGCTGACAGGCTGACTCTTATAAAAATGAACAAGGGCTGGATTGGGAAAGACTTCTGTACACCACCAAGTGAAAACAGCAAAACATAACCTCAAATACATTCTCTCTTTTGGGGAGGTGTATTCTCATGCACCTCTTCACAACCTCACATGAGTATACGCTTCTAGATTTGGTCTGTTTGTTGTTATCCTCCTCCTTATCCTCATCCTCATCATTCAGAACCACTACATGACCAGGGTGAATGTGCTATGTACTATTATAGGCAGGTGAATTTTGGGCACGGGGGCTGTGAAGGCACTATTTTGTTTAGTAAAAACAGGACCCCACATTGGGGAATTGGGCATTACATTACATTGGGCCTACTTCTTAAGTCTGTCTCCTGCAATGTGTCCTTTAACTGCCACTAGATGACCAGGGTGAACGTGCTCAGTACTGCTATAGGCCGGTAAATTGTGGGCAAGGGGCCTGCGATGGCACTAGTCTATTTTTAAAAAAGGTACCCCCATTGGGAAATTGTTTGACAGCTCATGCACTCCATTTTAAGCCTCTGTGACCCACACCACTACATTGTGCTTACTTCTTAACTCTGTCTCCTGCAATGTCTCTTGTTTAACTGCCCCCAGATCACCAGGGTGAATGTGCTTTGTACTGTTATAGGCCAGTGAAGTTTAGGCAAGGGGCCTGCGATGGCACTAGTCTGTTTTTAAAAAAGGTTCCCCGATTGGGCAATTGTTTGGCAGCTCATGCACTCCATTTTAAGCCTCAGTGACCCACACCACTACATTGTGTTTACTTCTTAACTCTGTCTCCTGCAATGTCTCTTGTTTAACTGCCCCCAGATCACCAGGGTGAACATGCTCTGTACGGTGCATTTTGGGCAAGGGGGCTGTGATGGCACTATTTTAATTGTAAAGAAAGGACCCCACATTGGGGAAATGGCCACTGCATTACATTGGGCTTACTTCTTAAATCTGTCTCCTGCAGTGTGTCCTTCACCAGCCACTAGATCACCAGGGTGGACATGCTCTGTATGGTGCATTTTGGGCAAAGGGGCTGTGATGACACTATTTTAATGTGTAAAGAAAGGACCCCACATTGGGGAATTGGGCATTACATTACATTTGGCCTACCTCTTAAGTCTGTCTCTTGCAATGTGTCCTTTAACTGCCACTAGATGACCAGGGTGAACGTGCTCAGTACTGTTATAGGCTGGTGAATTCTGGGCAAGGGGGTTGTGATGGCACTAGTCTATTTTTAAAAAAGGTACCCCCATTGGGGAATTGTTTGACAGCTCATGCACTTCATTACAAGTCTCAGAGACACACACCACTACATTGGGCTTACTTCTTGCAATGTCTCTTGTTTAACTGCCACTAGATCACCAGGGTGAACGTGCTTTGTACTGTTATAGGCCTGTGAAGTTTAGGCAAGGAGCCTGCAATGGCACTAGTATAATATTTAAAAAGGTACCCCACATTGGTGAAACCACATCCTTGTTGGCAAAGACTTCATAACATTTGTGTACCTTAAAGAACTCCCTTAAAAAGCTCCTTTTTGTGTTGCCTGGTTGCTCACATTGGACACAATACACTTCAGATAAATTTGATAAAGCAATGCCGTTAGTTTGGCTCAGTAGTTCATTAAAAATATAGCTTTGTCCACTATATTAGTTTGTCTCCTTGAGAGAAGCGTGGGGACCCTTGACGCGGGTTACGAGCTTGCGTATTTTGGCCAAAGTATAAACTAATACCTCACAAATTTTTTTTATTTTTTTTGTGTTTTTTGCACTTTTTTTCAGGGTACAGTTGGGCCCATTTTTGTCTTGTAAACTGTGGTGTCTGTTCACATGGGGTGCATTTGGATAGCGCTGTGCGGGCCCGCCTGATCTAATAGAAGGGTGTCACTATTAGGCTTGCCTGGATGCTGTGCATCTCCATTGTGTGAACAGCGCCACATACAAGTCTTTTATGTGCAGCAATGTGCCAAGCAGCCACCCCCTCCATTAGCTTGGTAGGTTGAGAGTGGCTGCCTCATCGGTTATGCTGCACCTGTGTAGTCTCCATCTTAACCACATGGGTCCACTGCATCCAGTGCATTTGTTTAGAGGCTTAGGCAGGTAAGCATCTCTGCCTCGTTTTGCTGTTTTTTCTTTCTCTCCTTGAGAGCCATAACTTTGGCTGCCTCAAATGTACAAATGGCGAATATACAAATGGCGATTTGTAACCAGGATTTAAATACTGTATACCCAATGCATTCAGACAATCACATAGCTGCATTTCTTGTAAAACATTTACACATGTGACAGACAATGCTCATAGTGACACAATCTTGATAAATGTTTGTTTATTCACTTCACAAATCATTCTAAGCCTCTACATGTTTGCTGTTTGTCATTGTAAATATTAAGGTTTACTGAAACTATGCCGGTGGTGGTTTGATCTAAATCCTTGTGGCTTTTATTTTCTAGGGGTTTATAGCCCCTCGTCTGATGACTCCATGATATCTCAGTTTCATCCAACCTTGAAAAGTGGCCACTTGAAAGTCTGGGTGAAACTAGAGTTACTACATAGTGTAAATCACTATATAAGACCAGAGAAACATGACTTAGACAGATGCCAAAACTGGGGTACCTGTACATGTTCAGTGTGCTGATACCTGCATAATTGGGGACGCCCATGCAGTGTAGGTAATCTCCCAGGGGTTCTCTGTCTTGGTGTTGCTTCTCTGATATTCCAGATGGATGATGTTTAAAAGCCTCTTGGTGATGATCTAAGTAAACTGTATGTAGTTAATCTTCAAATATACGTAATCACTATATTTATTTAATCCTTATATGTACTTATTAACCTGTGTGTGTTAACATATACAAAAGTGTACGCACTCACACTATTCAATCATACTATTCCTTGAATTTTGTAGTTTGCATTAAAATTGCATTGTATTGCAAGTATCAGCCTTTTTTAAAGCTGTATCTGAACCTTAGTGTTAAAAACATGGCAAATAAAATTGCCAAATTCTCCTGTAAATAATTGTGCAAAGAGGGAACCATCATACCATTAAAAAATACAAGTGGATTTTCATGGGCCCATCCAGTTTGTGGGTTCAAAGGCGTAATGGGGTGAATATGACTGACTATACAGCAGGGCTCACCTTGCTGCCAATATGTAAAACAAAGGAGTACGGGAGTACAAAATGCGTATTGTGAAGTGGATTTTCATGGGCGCATCCAGTATGTGGGTTCAAAAGCTTATTGAGGTGCATATGAATTGGTAGCAGGGCAGGCCTCAAATTCAATGCAACACTTTTTCAGGAGTCCCCCCTGAACATCTTATGACAGGGGTATTATGGTGCATCGTAATTCTTGGCAGCCCATCCACTCACAGCATAGGCTACGACAGCTTAGGAGACCCACTGTTTCATAATGGCCCTTTAAGAAGATTAATGCCGCCTGATGCACCAGTAAAAATAGGCTCTGTGACTTTAAGAGTCCTTCCTTCATAAATGAAACTAGATGTGTCTGCTTATGTGTCACACACCACATGGGCAGCTAGGGTTGTTAAATGTTACAATGACATTTCCCAGTGAATGCATTTGTAGTGGTTGAAAGCAATGTTAAAGTTGAAAAACGCTTAAAAAACGTTGCGTCTGAACTAAACCTAATTGGGAGAGGAAATTTTCGGTCTGGGGTTAAACATTTGGCCTTACAGGCAAGTCATTAACCTGCAAAGGATGTACCTTGACATATTTCCGAGCAAAACCCGTTTTGGTTTCGTTTTAATGTGTTTTTGTGGCACCATGAAAAATGGCATGAATCTCGGAAAAAATTGATTAAAGCTGTGACCTAGGAGTCAAGAATGCTTCCAGGGGCGATCCCCATGATGTCCCTGTGTCATTCGAGCAGTGTTTCCATCATTTTCAGACGTTTTTAGACCTTACAAGGACCCCCGGGGGGGATTACGGTAAAAATACTCGGGTCTCCCATAGATTTACATTGGGCTCGTTGTTCTGGCCGAGTACCCGAGTATTCCAATCTGCTCGACCCGAGCAACGAGCACCCGAGCCCACTCATCACTAGTTATAAACCTACAATTTTAAATGTGCAGGTAGATACCAGCACTAATTAAAAGCACTCTTGGGTCTAATAGAGGCATGTTTAGAATAATAGGACTCATTAGACAAGTGTCACCTTTCTGTAGTTGATGGCCACACATGAATTGGCCAATTTATGCGCTAAGAATCTTAATTTATTGTAAGTACTATTTATTTTCATAGTGCATTTTATTCAGCAACAATGTAGTTTCTTGATCCTTACAGAGTGCTGCAGTGTTCCTCCTTTGTTTTAAAAGGCTATACAGTCATTGCAGCTTGCACCTGTTCACACTAGATGGATAGATAGAGGGATAGATAGATAGATAGATAGATAGATAGATAGATAGATAGATAGATAGATAGATAGATAGATAGATAGATAGATAGATAGATAGAAACATTACATGCAAAAATTGAGTAAACGTCTATTGTCAAAATTAATGTTGACAAAAAAGTAAATAAAACATGGTTTAAAGTCCCACAGAATAGAAGTGTGTCTTTCGAGTCTAGCACTACAAATGCAACCTAGAAAGAAAAGAACAGAAAATATGGCTTTTACCGTACAATAGTCACACGCTGGCCATGTTTGTGTCGATTTGGAGATTAAACTCCAGAAACTCCACAGCCTGCTGTTAAGGACAGGCAGTACAGAAGAAATCAGTAAAACACATTTTTCCGAAATGTATCTTGGGCTTTCCTTTGTCCTTGGAGAATAAGGACAGCTCAGACTTTTCCTATCTCTTTTATTTTGGAACAACTGGAGACAATGTAATATACATTTAAATTGCTTTTGTGTCGCACCAACTGGTTTGGCTCCTATAACAAAATAAAAAAAATCTCGGCCCCTTTGAAGGGCCTTTTGGATGAATGAGTGGAACACTGTGTACCAACTGCAGATAAAAACAATTGAACATATTTCTGTATGCCAATGGTCTGCTTTTTTCTAAATTGTCTGAAGAAAGGAAAATGTGAGTGTATGTCATTGTATACTATATATTATATAATTTAAAATGATGGATTTATAGGCCTTTGAAAATCTAGCTTTGCGTTTATACTAAGTAAAGGCATCTCAGTAGTTTTCTTAAAAGGGAATAACCAAATATATTGGCAACAGGTTTATTTTGATAATTTTATTGGCTCTCCATTAACATTATATTAATCCAATGTAAAGCTTGTTAAAAAAATGTTTCATTACTACAAGAAATGAGCGGATCTATTGGAATTCGACTTCGATGACTTCTCTGAATTTTTCACAAATATTTTCAAATCACGGCAAATAAATTTGCCCAAATCTCAATAATGGTAAGCTTGTAATTGCTAGTAGATACATGAGGGGAAGAGGATACAGAGAAAAAGAAAGGACCCTGCTGACCACAAGAGTTTATATTTTACAGGCGAGAGAGAAAGGACCACTCTGACCAAAAAGCTTACTATCTAGACAAGAGAGAGATTAACTGAGTGACTCTGAAGATGGAAACAGCTCTCCGGTACAAACTTTGCTCCTCTGAGAACTGGTGATCTGTGATAGCCCAAGTATTGACTTACCTATATAAGGTACGATAAATCTGTATGATGCCATAGCTGCATGATATTATAGGGAAGCCACACAGCAACGCAAAATGATGTTAGCACACTCTCTGATTCTTCAGCAGCCTAGAAATGGTGCTGGATGAAATATAATCTCAAGATTAGTGAGGATGAAAATAAATATGTTTACAATAAGCATCACACAATTGCAACTTTTTATGCATTATATTTTTATAGATTAGGCTAGATAGATTTATCGCCTTGGTACTATGAGTCCAGTTGGCCTTAATGAGGGTTTCTCAAATGGCGCTTTTCTATGAGTGGAAACTATAAAGAAAATATTTGTATATATATGGAGGTATATTTACATTTATATATGATATACAGTATGGTAAAATCATTACAGTTGTGGGTATGTTGTTTATAATATATTTTAATTAGCACTATTCTTAATCTATGTGGCCTTGTATTATGTCTCCTTTGGTACAATGGTCTAATGTTAATCAAGATGTGTAAAACCTTGTGAGAAGGGTTCAAGTGCTATGAACTCAATAGATATATAGACTGATGTAACGTCAGGAGTAGGGTTCAGCGACCTTGACCTTTTTGGAGTCGAGCCGTGTTTCGCGAAACCCGACTATCTTAGAAGTCGAGTCGAGTGGAATCGGCCGATTATCGCGAAAAGTCGGGTATCGCCCGAAACACGAAACCCAATGCAAGTCAATGGGGGAGCATAGTCGGCAGTGAGTGGAGGCCAGGAAAACATCTACACTGCCCATTTTAATGGCAAAAACATCCATTCTTGTTACTGAAGCTTGTCAATCGTAATTTAGCTTATAATAATTGGAAGGCATTTGAAATTGGGGGTCATTTGGCTAAAGTTGTGGGGGGTAGGGCTGGATCAAGTAATTAGTGGGCCCAGGAAATCTGGAACACGTCACGGCAGTGGAGCAGGGAGAGGTAAGTATTTCAACTTTGCAAGTGCTGTGATCCTGAGCAAGCAGGGGGGGCCCACTAGTTGGCATTGGCACTGGCACAGGGCCCCTCAAAGTACAGCGGTGTGTTTGCACGGCGGGGGCGCCTCCCACCGGCAGCAACACTTTTGCGTACTATGAGAGGCCCTGTGCCAGTGACGTCGCCAACTAGTATTCCTCCCCCCACCTGATGAAGGAACCTGCACTTTCATCTGCACCTTCCTCTTTGTCCCCGTGTAAGGTGGTATGGTATGCGGGAAGAGGAACCTGACTTTCAGCAGGGTCACAATCTTGCTGTGTAGCGTGCACGGGGAATTTTGCGTTATGGGTCAATGTACCAGCAGACTCATCTATCACTGGCTGGGCAATGGGCAGGATGAGGAGGAAACACAGATATAGGCCCAAAGAATAAAGTTGGCTAAATCCAGTTCAAAATTGGTAACACAGGAATAACCAGGGGGCATTGCAGTGGAGGACAACTGGAATGAGAGGCTGACACAGAGAGTAGGCCCAAATCAGTAAGTAGTCGAAATGCAGTTCAAAATTGGCAACCGTAGTAAACAGGCGGCACAGCTTTGTTCAGTGGAGGAGAACAGCAAGGAGTAGCAGACACCGATAGTAGGCCCCAACCCAACTAGTAGGCCAAATGCAGTCTAACATTAACAACTACTTAACGAGAGCCTGAAAATGGAATTTCAGGACAGGAAACCAGGAGAACAGCAAGGAGCGGCAGACACTGTTAGTAGGCCCCAAACCAACTAGTACGCCAAATGCAGTTGTTCCATTTAACCACTATTTAACAAGAGCCTGAAGATAGAAGCTCAGGAAAGGCAACCTGGAGAACACCTTGGAGTGGAACACACCGTCTATACACCCCATACCCAATTTGTAGGCCTAATGCAGTGTAGTTTCCAACAACTACTAAACGAGAGCATGAAGATCGAAGCAATGGAGAGGAAACCTGGGGAACACCTTGGAGTGCAACACACCATCTCTCTACACCCCATACCCACTTTGTAGGCCTAATGCAGTGTAGTTCCCAACAACTACTAAACGAGAGCCTGAAGATAGAAGCTCAGGAAAGGCAACCTGGAGAACACCTTGGAGTGTAACACACCATCTCTCTACACCCCATACCCATTTTGTAGGTCTAATGCAGTGTAGTTCCCAACAACTACTAAACGAGAGCCTGAAGATAGATGCTCAGGAAAGGCAACCTGGAGAACACCTTGGAGTGTAACACACCATCTCTCTACACCCCATACCCATTTTGTAGGCCTAATGCAGCGTAGTTTCCAACAACTACTAAACGAGAGCATGAAGATCGAAGCAACGGAGAGGAAACCTGGGGAACACCTTGGAGCGGAACACACCATCTCTCTACACCCCATACCCATTTTGTAGGCCTAATGCAGTGTAGTTTCCAACAACTACTAAACGAGAGCATGAAGATCGAAGCAATGGAGAGGAAACCTGGGGAACACCTTGGAGTGGAACACACCATCTCTCTACACCCCATACCCATTTTGTAGGCCTAATGCAGTGTAGTTCCCAACAACTACTAAACGAGAGCCTGAAGATAGAAGCTCAGGAAAGGCAACCTGGAGAACACCTTGGAGTGTAACACACCATCTCTCTACACCCCATACCCATTTTGTAGGCCTAATGCAGCGTAGTTTCCAACAAGTACTAAACGAGAGCATGAAGATCGAAGCAATGGAGAGGAAACCTGGGGAACACCTTGGAGTGGAACACACCATCTCTCTACAACCCATACCCATTTTGTAGGCCTAATGCAGTGTAGTTTCCAACAACTACTAAACGAGAGCATGAAGATCGAAGCAATGGAGAGGAAACCTGGGGAACACCTTGGAGTGGAACACACCATCTCTCTACACCCCATACCCATTTTGTAGGCCTAATGCAGTGTAGTTCCCAACAACTACTAAACGAGAGCCTGAAGATAGAAGCTCAGGAAAGGCAACCTGGAGAACACCTTGGAGTGTAACACACCATCTCTCTACACCTCATACCCAATTTGTAGGCCTAATGCAGTGTAGTTTCCAACAACTACTAAACGAGAGCATGAAGATCGAAGCAATGGAGGGGAAACCTGGGGAACACCTTGGAGTGGAACACACCATCTCTCTACACCCCATACCCAATTTGTAGGCCTAATGCAGTGTAGTTTTCTACAACTACTAAACGAGAGTTGGAAGACCGAAGCAATGTGGACGAAACCTGGGGCACACCTTGGGGCGGCAGACACCGTTAGTAGGCCCTACCAAAGTTGTACCCCCAATGCAGTTTTAAAATTCCTAGAGGCTGAAAACAAGACTATTGACGCTCAGCTTTTTTCAAAGGAACACAGCTGAATTGAGTGACGCAGACAGACACCGGTAGTAGGCCTTAAACCAAAAATGTGGCTCACTGCAGCTTAAAAAAGTTACAGGGGTACACAGGCAGCATTGCTCTGGGCAGTGGAGGACAATTTCAATAGTGGACCGCAGACAGACTTTGTACGCCTACTATTAAAAAAAGGATGCTCTATGCAATTAAAAATAGGTTCCAGGGGTCCACGGGCAGCAGTGGTCTGGTCAGTGGACGAGTATTGGAAGGAGGGACCGCAGACAGGCGTAGTAGGCCTAACATAACAAAATTAGGCTGTAGACACTTTAAAATTGGTTCCAGGGGTACACGGGCAGCAGTGGTGTGGTCAGCGGAGGAAAATTTGAATTAGGGACTGCAGACAGACTTTGTAGGCTGTCCCCTGTGGACCATGCATCCAACACATTAACCCAGTGCGCCGTAATGGACACGTAACTTTTTGTGTACATGCCTACTGGTCCATGCGTCTCTTGTCAGGTGCACCTTTCTACTGTTTGATTGCCTGAGTGCTATGACAATGCAGACTTTTTCATGCCGCTGGAGGGCTGGGATGGCTTTTCTCGCAAAAGAAATGTCGACTGGGTAGCTTGAACCGTGGTACAGCATAGTTCATTTGGGCTGTCTAAATATAAAACAAAGAAAAAAAGGAGGCTCCATGCACTTTCAGCTGGGTTCCAGGGGTACACGGCCAGCATTGGTCTGGTCAGTGGAGAACTATTGGAAGGAAGGACCGCAGACAGGCTTCGAAGGCCTAACATAAAAAAATTGGGCTGGCTGTAGGCAATTTTAAATTGGTTCCAGGGGTACACGGGCAGCAGTGGTGTGGTCAGTGGAGGCCTAGTGGAAGGAGTGACCGCAGACAGGCATCGAAGGCCTAACATAATAACAGTAGGCTGTAGGCAATTTTAAATTGGTTCCAGGGGAACACGGGCAGCAGTGGCCTGGTCAGTGTAGTAGTAGTTGAAAGAACGGACCGCAGACAGGCTTCGAAGGTGTAACATAAAAAAATTGGGCTGGCTGTAGGCAATTTTAAATTGGTTCCAGGGGTACACGGGCAGCAGTGGTGTGGTCAGTGGAGGCCTAGTGGAAGGAGTGACCGCAGACAGGCATCGAAGGCCTAACATAATAACAGCTGGCTGTAGGCAATTTTTAATTGGTTCCAGGGGAACACGGGCAGCAGTGGCCTGGTCAGTGTAGTAGTAGTTGAAAGAACGGACCGCAGACAGGCTTCGAAGGCGTAACATAAAAAAATTGGGCTGGCTGTAGGCAATTTTAAATTGGTTCCAGGGGTACACGGGCAGCAGTGGTGTGGTCAGTGGAGGCCTAGTGGAAGGAGTGACCGCAGACAGGCATCGAAGGCCTAACATAATAACAGATGGCTGTAGGCAATTTTAAATTGGTTCCAGGGGAACACGGGCAGCAGTGTTCTGGTCAGTGGAGGCCTAGTGGAAGGAGTGACCGCAGACAGGCATCGAAGGCCTAACATAATAACAGATGGCTGTAGGCAATTTTAAATTGGTTCCAGGGGAACACGGGCAGCAGTGGCCTGGTCAGTGTAGTAGTAGTTGAAAGAACGGACCGCAGACAGGCTTCGAAGGCCTAACATAAAAAAATTGGGCTGGCTGTAGGCAATTTTAAATTGGTTCCAGGGGAATACGGGCAGCAGTGTTCTGGTCAGTGGAGGCCTAGTGGAAGGAGTGACCGCAGACAGGCATCGAAGGCCTAACATAATAACAGATGGCTGTAGGCAATTTTAAATTGGTTCCAGGGGAACACGGGCAGCAGTGGCCTGGTCAGTGTAGTAGTAGTAGAAAGAACGGACCGCAGACAGGCTTCGAAGGCCTAACATAAAAAAATTGGGCTGGCTGTAGGCAATTTTGAATTAGTTCCAGGGGTACACGGGCAGCAGTGGTGTGGTCAGTGGAGGCCTAGTGGAAGGAGTGACCGCAGACAGGCATCGAAGGCCTAACATAATAACAGATGGCTGTAGGCAATTTTAAATTGGTTCCAGGGGAACACGGGCAGCAGTGGCCTGGTCAGTGTAGTAGTAGTTGAAAGAACGGACCGCAGACAGGCTTCGAAGGCCTAACATAAAAAAATTGGGCTGGCTGTAGGCAATTTTAAATTGGTTCCAGGGGTACACGGGCAGCAGTGGTGTGGTCAGTGGAGGCCTAGTGGAAGGAGTGACCGCAGACAGGCATCAAAGGCCAAACATAATAACATATGGCTGTAGGCAATTTTAAATTGGTTCCAGGTGAACACGGCCAGCAGTGGCCTGGTCAGCGGAGGATGATTGTAATGAGTGTCTGCCAGTTAGTAGTCCAAAACAATACATAAATGTGAATGTCTCCCTATGGGGAGTGCGGGAGCCCATATTCGCCGGGTGTGTGTATATATATTTGATTGGGTAAGGCTTACATTATGCATTTCTGTGCCTATACTTTGTTGCGCACTTGCGCTCATGATCTACTTACGCCCTAATATATGGGCTCTCGCTATTTTTGCGGTGATGTACTCTGCTGCCTGATTTTGTCATGTCCCTGTTTGATACCTTTTTGTATAGTTTTAATAATAAAGTTGTTTCTATCTTTATACTTGCGGACATTTTTCCACTTTTTTCCTTGTGGTTATATGTAGTTTTTGGTGGGTCCTTACTGTCCTACGATGTAGGTGGGAGTGCCTCCAATTGAATACACTGGTAGTTACATTGATTGACTATGAGGTATCCCCCCCAATATATGCGTGTATCCGTTTGTTATTACAGTAGTCCACAGGCAAGAGCTTTTCATAGGAAAGCTAGGTGTCGCCCGGGCAAGGTGGGGCAAAAGAATTCGAAATCCAGTTGTGGTTCATTTTAATGAATGTTAGATCATCAACATTTTGTGTAGCCAGACGAGTCCTTTTTTCGGTTAATATTGAACCTGCAGCACTGAATACTCTTTCTGATAGGACACTAGCTGCCGGGCAAGCAAGCTCCTGCAATGCATATTCAGCCAATTCTGGCCAGGTGTCTAATTTTGATGCCCAGTAATCAAATGGGAATGACGGTTGAGGGAGAACATCGATAAGGGATGAAAAATTTGTTACCATACTGTACAAATGTTGTCTCCTGTCACTTTCAATTGATGCAGCAGTACCTGTCCTGTCTGCGGTCATAGCAAAATCACTCCACAACCTGGTCAGAAAACCCCTCTGTCCAACGCCACTTCTGATGTGTGAACCCCTAACACTCCTGGTCTGCTGCCCCCTGGAGCTCGTGTGAGAACGATCACGGGCGCTGTGTGCTGGGAATGCCTGAAGCAAACGGTCAACAAGAGTTGATTGTTTTGTTGCTAATATTAGTTCCAAGTTCTCATGTGGCATAATATTTTGCAATTTGCCTTTATAGCGAGGATCAAGGAGGCAGGCCAACCAGTAATCGTCATCGTTCATCATTTTAGTAATGCGTGTGTCCCTTTTGAGGATACGCAAGGCATAATCCGCCATGTGGGCCAAAGTTCCAGTTGTCAAATCTGCGGTTGTGCTTGGTTGAGGTGCAGTTGCAGGCAAATCTACGTCACTTGTGTCCCTCAAAAAAACAGAACCCGGCCTTGCCACGCCACCAATTTCCAGTGCTTCCTCATTAAAAATATACTCTTCCCCATCATCCTCCTCGTCCTCCACCTCCTCTTCGCCCGCTACCTCGTCCTGTACACTGCCCTGACCAGACAATGGCTGACTGTCATCAAGGCTTTCCTCTTCCTCTGGTGCAAACGCCTGATCCTTTATGTGCATCAAACTTTGCATCAGCAGACTCATTAGGGGGATGCTCATGCTTATTATGGCGTTGTCTGCACTAACCAGCCGTGTGCATTCCTCAAAACACTGAAGGACTTGACACATGTCTTGTATCTTCGACCACTGCACACCCGACAACTCCATGTCTGCCATCCTACTGCCTGCCCGTGTATGTGTATCCTCCCACAAAAACATAACAGCCCGCCTCTGTTCGCACAGTCTCTGAAGCATGTGCAGTGTTGAGTTCCACCTTGTTGCAACGTCTATGATTAGGCGATGCTGGGGAAGGTTCAAAGACCGCTGATACGTCTGCATACGGCTGGAGTGTACAGGCGAACGGCGGATATGTGAGCAAAGTCCACGCACTTTGAGGAACAGGTCGGAGAAACCAAGATAAGTTTTCAATCAGCACTGCACCACCAGGTTTAAGGTGTGAGCCAGGCAAGGAATGTGTTTCAGTTGGGAAAGGGAGATGGCAGCCATGAAATTCCTTCCATTATCACTCACTACCTTGCCTGCCTCAAGATCTACTGTGCCCAGCCACGACTGCGTTTCTTCCTGCAAGAACTCGGACAGAACTTCCGCGGTGTGTCTGTTGTCGCCCAAACACTTCATAGCCAATACAGCCTGCTGACGCTTGCCAGTAGCTGCCCCATAATGGGACAACTGGTGTGCAACAGTGACAGCTGACGATGGAGTGGTTTGGCGACTGCGGTCTGTGGAAGAGCTCTCGCTTCTGCAGGAGGACGAGGAGGAGGAGGAGGGGGTGCGAACGCCTACAGCCAACTGTTTCCTAGACCGTGGGCTAGGCACAACTATCCCGAAATTGATGTCCCCTGTGGACCCTGCATCCACCACATTCACCCAGTGTGCCGTGATGGACACGTAACGTCCCTGGCCATGCCTACTGGTCCATGCATCTGTAGTCAGGTGCACCTTTGTACTCACAGATTGCCTGAGTGCATGGACGATGCGCTGTTTAACATGCTGGTGCAGGGCTGGGATGGCTTTTCTGGAAAAAAAGTGTCGACTGGGTAGCTCATAGCGTGGTTCAGCGTACTCCATCAGGGCTTTGAAAGCTTCGCTTTCAACTAACCGGTAGGGCATCATCTCTAACGAGATTAGTCTAGCTATGTGGGCGTTCAAACCCTGTGTACGCGGATGCGAGGATAAGTACTTCCTTTTTCTAACCAGAGTCTCATGTAGGGTGAGCTGGACTGGAGAGCTGGAGATCGTGGAACTAGCGGGTGTGCCGGTGGCCATGGCAGACTGAGAGACTGTTGGAGACGGTATTGTCTCCGCCGGTGCCCTAGATGCAGTATTTCCTCCTACAAAACTGGTGATTCCCTGACCCTGACTGCTTTGGGCTGGCAAAGAAACCTGCACAGATACTGCCGGTGGTGCGGAAAATGGTGGCCTTACAGTGACGGAAGGGATGTTGCGTTGCTGACTAGCTTCATTGGCCGAGGGTGCTACAACCTTAAGGGATGTTTGGTAGTTAGTCCAGGCTTGCAAATGCATGGTGGTTAAATGTCTATGCATGCAACTTGTATTGAGACTTTTCAGATTCTGCCCTCTGCTTAAGGTAGTTGAACATTTTTGACAGATGACTTTGCGCTGATCAATTGGATGTTGTTTAAAAAAATGCCAGACTGCACTCTTCCTAGCATCGGATCCCTTTTCAGGAATTGCAGACTGAGCTTTAACCGGATGGACACGCTGTCCTCCAACAGTTTTTTGCTTTGCCACGCGTTTTGGGCCAGATACGGGCCCGGCAGATGGAACCTGTTGCGATGTTGATGCCTGCTGCGGCCCCTCCTCCTCCGCTTCAGAACTACTGCCGCCTGCACCCTGTTCCCCCAATGGCTGCCAATCGGGGTCAACAACAGGGTCATCTATTACCTCCTCTTCTACCTCGTGTGCAACTTCGTCTGTGTCACCGTGTCGGTCGGTGGTATAGCGTTCGTGATGGGGCAACACAGTCTCATCAGGGTCTGATTGTGGATCAGTACCCTGAGAGGGCAATGTTGTGGTCTGAGTCAAAGGACCAGCATAGCAGTCTGGCTGTGGCTGTGCATCAGTGCACTCCATGTCAGAATCTACTTGTAATGGGCATGGCCTGTTAACTGTTTCACTTTCTAAGCCAGGGACGGTATGTGTAAAGAGCTCTATGGAGTAACCCGTTGTGTCGCCTGCTGCATCCTTCTCTCTTGTTGTTGTTTTTGCTGAAGAGGACAAGGAAGCGACTTGTCCCTGACCGTGAACATCCACAAACGACGCGCTGCTTTTACATTTACCAGTTTCAGAAGAGGAGGCAAAAGAGCTAGAGGCTGAGTCTGCAAGGTAAGCCAAAACTTGCTGTTGCTGCTCCAGCTGTAAAAGCGGTTTTCCTACTCCCAGAAAAGAGAGCGTTCGAGGCCTTGTGTAGCCAGACGACGAACCTGGCTCCACAGCTCCAGACTTAGGTGGAATATTTTTTTTCCCACGACCACCTGATGCTCCACTACCACTACCATCATTACCAGCTGACAATGAACGCCCACGGCCACGACCTCTTGCACCAGACTTCCTCATTGTTTTAAAAACTTAACCAAATTAACTTAATTTGTTGCTGTCAAACAACTTACACGCTGAGCTATAACTTCTGTTTGATTTCAATATCCCTTTACAGGTTGGTGAGACCACAAGGAAAATCAGGCACAATGTTACACACTCTGTTTTCTGTGGCACCAAATCACAGAGATGCCACACACACAGGACTGTCACTCAAGCACAAATGTCAATATAAATCTCCCAATTTTTTTTTTTATTTTTTTTTCAGGGAGACTTTATAAACAAAATAAAATAAAATGATTTTTTCAGGAATAATTTAGAAAACAAATAAAATAAAATGATTTTTTCAATGACAATTTAGAAACCAAATAATAAAAAAAAAGGCTTTCTATGCCCCACTGAGTGAGAGATGGCACACACAGGAGTCAGGAATGGCACACAAGCCCTGAGGCCAATATTTTTCTCCCACTGATTGATGTAGTGATTTTTTCAGGTAGATTTTAGAACCCAAATCAAGCAAAAAAAATAAATAGGCTTTCTATGGCCCACTGACTGAGAGATGGCACACTCAGGAGTGGCACACAAGCCCTGAGGCCAATATTTTTCTCCCACTGATTGATGTAGTGATTTTTTCAGGTAGATTTTAGAACTCAAATCAAGCAAAAAAATAAATAGGCTTTCTATGGCCCACTGACTGAGAGATGGCACACACAGGGATGGCACTCTAGCAGAAATGCCAATCTTAATCTCCCACAAAAAAACAAAAAACAAAAAACAGGGACTGTCCTACAATTACTATCTCCCTGCAGTAATCTCAGCCAGGTATGGCAGGCAGCAATAAGGAGTGGACTGATGCACAAATTAAATAAAAAGTGTGGACAAACAAACAAGATAGCTGTGCAGAAAGGAAGGAACAACAGGATTTGTGCTTTGAAAAAAGCAAAAAAAGCAGTTGGTTTGCACAGCGGCGTACACACAGCAATGCAGCTATCAGGGAGCCTTCTAGGGCAGCCCAATGAGCTACAGCGCTGAGGAAAAAAAAAAAATGTAGCTTCCACTGTCCCTGCACACCGAAGGTGGTGTTGGGCAGTGGAAATCGCTACAGCACAAGCGGTTTGGTGGTTAATGGACCCTGCCTAACGCTATCCCTGCTTCTGAAGAAGCGGCAGCAACCTCTCCCTAAGCTCAGATCAGCAGCAGTAAGATGGCGGTCGGCGGGAATGCCTTTTTATAGCCCCTGTGACGCCGCAGACAGCAAGCCAATCACTGCAATGCCCTTCTCTAAGATGGTGGGGACCAGGACCTATGTCATCACGCTGCCCACACTCTGCGTTCACCTTCATTGGCTGAGAAATGGCGCTTTTCGCGTCATTGAAACGCGACTTTGGCGCGAAAGTCGCGTACCGCATGGCCGACCACACACAGGGGTCGGATCGGGTTTCATGAAACTCGACTTCGCCAAAAGTCGGCGACTTTTGAAAATGTTCGACCCGTTTCGCTCAACCCTAGTCAGGAGTGAATGAATATCAATAGTTGAGGATCTGAGTAATCGTAATGTATCTAGCATAGAAAGTGGACTAATAACAATAAGAACAATAACAACAGTTTTATTTGACACTTTATTGCTATGGATGTAACATAGGGTTGAGCGAAACGGGTCGTTCATTTTCAAAAGTCGCCGACTTTTGGCAAAGTCGGGTTTCATGAAACCCGATCCGACCCCTGTGCGGGGTCGGCCATGCGGTACGCGACTTTCGCGCCAAAGTCGCGTTTCAATGACGCGAAAAAGCGCCATTTCTCAGCCAATGAAGGTAAACGCAGAGTGTGGGCAGCGTGATGACATAGGTCCTGGTCCCCACCATCTTAGAGAAGGGCATTGCAGTGATTGGCTTGCTGTCCGCGGCGTCACAGGGGCTATAAAGGGGCGTTCCCGCCGACCGCCATGTTACTGCTGCTGATCTGAGCTTAGGGAGAGGTTGCTGCCGCTTCGTCAGAAGCAGGGATAGCGTTAGGCAGGTTCCATTAACCACCAAACCGCTTGTGCTGTAGCGATTTCCACAGCCCAACACCACCTTCGGTGTGCAGGGACAGTGGAAGCTACATTTTTTTTTTTCCTCAGCGCTGTAGCTCATTGGGCTGCCCTAGAAGGCTCCCTGATAGCTGCATTGCTGTGTGTACGCCGCTGTGCAAACCAACTGCTTTTTTCAAAGCACAAATCCTCTTGTTCCTTCCTTTCTGCACAGCTATCTTGTTTGTTTGTCCACACTTTTTATTTAATTTGTGCATCAGTCCACTCCTTATTGCTGCCTGCCATACCTGGCTGAGATTACTGCAGGGAGATAGTAATTGAAGGACAGTTCCTTTTTTTTTTTTTTTTTTGTGGGAGATTAAGATTGGCATTTCTGCTAGAGTGCCATCCCTGTCTGTGTCATCTCTCACTCAGTGGGCCATAGAAAGCCTATTTATTTTTTTGCTTGATTTGGGTTCTAAAATCTACCTGAAAAAATCACTACATCAATCAGTGGGAGAAAAATATTGGCCTCAGGGCTTGTGTGCCACTCCTTACTCCTGTGTGTGCCATCTCTCACTCAGTTGGCCATAGAAAGCCTATTTATTTTTTTGCTTGATTTGGGTTCCAAAATCTACCTGAAAAAATCACAACATCAATCAGTGGGAGAAAAATATTGGCCTCAGGGCTTGTGTGCCACTGCTGACTCCTGTGTGTGCCATCTCTCACTCAGTGGGCCATAGAAAGCCTAATAATTTTTTTGCTTGATTTGGGTTCTAAATTCTACCTGAAAAAATCAATAAATCAGTCAGTGGGAGATTAATATTGGCCTTTGGGCTTGTGTGCCAGTCCTAAGCGTGCCATCTCTCTCTCTCAGATAGTGGGCCATAGAAAGCCTATTTATTATTTTTTTTATTGGGTTTATAAATTTTCCCTGGAAAAAAAAAAAAAAAGTGGGAGATTAATATTGGCCTCTGGGCTTGTGTGCCAGTCCTGAGCGTGCCATCTCTCTCACAAATAGTGGGCCATAGAAAGCCTATTTATTTTTTTGGTTGATTTGGGTTCTAAATTCTACCTGAAAAAATCAATAAATCAATCAGTGGGAGATTAATATTGGCCTTTGGGCTTGTGTGCCAGTCCTAAGCGTGCCATCTCTCTCTCTCAGATAGTGGGCCATAGAAAGCCTATTTATTATTTTTTTTATTGGGTTTATAAATTTTCCCTGGAAAAAAAAAAAAAGTGGGAGATTAATATTGGCCTCTGGGCTTGTGTGCCAGTCCTGAGCGTGCCATCTCTCTCACAAATAGTGAGCCATAGAAAGCCTATTTATTTTTTGGGTTGATTTGGGTTCTAAATTCTACCTGAAAAAATCAATAAATCAATCAGTGGGAGATAAATATTGGCCTCTGGGCTTGTGTGCCACTCCTGACTCCTGTGTGCGTCATCTCTCACTCAGTGGGCCCTAGAAAGCCTATTTTTTGTTTTATTTGTTTTCTAAATTCTCCCTGAAAAAATCATTTTATTTTATTTGGTTTCTAAATTATTCCTGAAAAAATCATTTTTTTTGTATTTTTTTTTCTAAAGTCTCCCTGAAAAAAAAAAAAAAAAATCAAATCAGTGGGAGATTAATATTGCCCTTTCTGCTTGTGTGCCAGTCTTGACTCCTGGGTGTGCCATCTCTCTCTCTCCAATTGTGGGCCATAGAAAGCCTATTAATTTTTTTGCTTGATTTGGGTTCCAAAATCTACCTGAAAAAATCACTAAATCAATCAGTGGGAGATAAATATTGGCCTCTGGGCTTGTGTGCCACTCCTGACTCCTGTGTGCGTCCTCTCTCACTCAGTGGGCCCTACAAAGCCTATTTTTTTTTTTATTTGTTTTCTAAATTCTCCCTGAAACAATCATTTTATTTTATTTTGTTTCTAAATTCTTCCTGAAAAATTCATTTTTTTGTATTTTTTTTTTCTAAAGTCTCCCTGAAAAAAAAAAAAAATCAAATCAGTGGGAGATTAATATTGCCCTTTCTGCTTGTGTGCCAGTCTTGACTCCTGGGTGTGCCATCTCTCTCTCTCCAATTGTGGGCCATAGAAAGCCTATTAATTTTTTTGCTTGATTTGGGTTCCAAAATCTACCTGAAAAAATCACTAAATCAATCAGTGGGAGATAAATATTGGCCTCTGGCCTTCTGTGCCACTCCTGACTCCTGTGTGCGTCCTCTCTCACTCAGTGGGCCCTACAAAGCCTATTTTTTTTTATTTGTTTTCTAAATTCTCCCTGAAACAATCATTTTATTTTATTTTGTTTCTAAATTCTTCCTGAAAAATTCATTTTTTTGTATTTTTTTTTTCTAAAGTCTCCCTGAAAAAAAAAAAAAATCAAATCAGTGGGAGATTAATATTGCCCTTTCTGCTTGTGTGCCAGTCTTGACTCCTGGGTGTGCCATCTCTCTCTCTCCAATTGTGGGCCATAGAAAGCCTATTAATTTTTTTGCTTGATTTGGGTTCCAAAATCTACCTGAAAAAATCACTAAATCAATCAGTGGGAGATAAATATTGGCCTCTGGGCTTGTGTGCCACTCCTGACTCCTGTGTGCGTCCTCTCTCACTCAGTGGGCCCTACAAAGCCTTTTTTTTTTTTTTTTGTTTTCTAAATTCTCCCTGAAACAATCATTTTATTTTATTTTGTTTCTAAATTCTTCCTGAAAAATTCATTTTTTTGTATTTTTTTTTTCTAAAGTCTCCCTGAAAAAAAAAAAAAAATCAAATCAGTGGGAGATTAATATTGCCCTTTCTGCTTGTGTGCCAGTCTTGACTCCTGGGTGTGCCATCTCTCTCTCTCTCTCTCCAATTGTGGGCCATAGAAAGCCTATTTATTTTTTTGCTTGATTTGGGTTCCAAAATCTACCTGAAAAAATCACGAAATCAATCAGTGGGAGATAAATATTGGCCTCTGGGCTTGTGTGCCACTCCTGACTCCTGTGTGCGTCATCTCTCACTCAGTGGGCCCTAGAAAGCCTATTTTTTGTTTTATTTGTTTTCTAAATTCTCCCTGAAAAAATCATTTTATTTTATTTGGTTTCTAAATTATTCCTGAAAAAATCATTTTTTTTGTATTTTTTTTTCTAAAGTCTCCCTGAAAAAAAAAAATAAAAAATCAAATCAGTGGGAGATTAATATTGCCCTTTCTGCTTGTGTGCCAGTCTTGACTCCTGGGTGTGCCATCTCTCTCTCTCCAATTGTGGGCCATAGAAAGCCTATTAATTTTTTTGCTTGATTTGGGTTCCAAAATCTACCTGAAAAAATCACTAAATCAATCAGTGGGAGATAAATATTGGCCTCTGGGCTTGTGTGCCACTCCTGACTCCTGTGTGCGTCCTCTCTCACTCAGTGGGCCCTACAAAGCCTATTTTTTTTTAATTTGTTTTCTAAATTCTCCCTGAAACAATCATTTTATTTTATTTTGTTTCTAAATTCTTCCTGAAAAATTCATTTTTTTGTATTTTTTTTTTCTAAAGTCTCCCTGAAAAAAAAAAAAAATCAAATCAGTGGGAGATTAATATTGCCCTTTCTGCTTGTGTGCCAGTCTTGACTCCTGGGTGTGCCATCTCTCTCTCTCTCTCCAATTGTGGGCCATAGAAAGCCTATTTATTTTTTTGCTTGATTTGGGTTCCAAAATCTACCTGAAAAAATCACTAAATCAATCAGTGGGAGATAAATATTGGCCTCTGGGCTTGTGTGCCACTCCTGACTCCTGTGTGCTTCCTCTCTCACTCAGTGGGCCATAGAAAGCCTTTTTTTTTTTTTATTTGTTTTCTAAATTCTCCCTGAAACAATCATTTAATTTTATTTGGTTTATAAATTCTTCCTTAAAAAATCATTTTTTTTTATTATTTTTTTTTTCTAAAGTCTCCCTTTTAAAAAAAACAAAACAAATCAGTGGGAGATTAATATTTACATTTGCGCTTCAGTGACAGTCCTGCGTGTGTGGCATCTCTCTCATTTGTTGCCACCAACAACAGAGTGTGTAACATTGTGCCTGATTTTCGTTGTGGTCTCACCCACCTGTAAAGGGGTAGCTAAATCATACTGAAGTTATTTCTCACCGTGTAAGTTGTGTGACAGCAACAAATACCGTTAGTTTGGTAACGTTTTTAAAACAATGAGGAAGTCTGGTGGAAGAGGTCGTGGCCGGGGGCGTTCATTGTCAGCTGGTAATGAGGGTAGTGGTAGTGGTGGAGCATCAGGTGGTCGTGGGAAAAAAAATATTGCACCTAAGTCTGGAGCTGTGGAGCCAGGTTCGTCGTCTGGCTACACAAGGCCTCGAACGCTCCCTTTTCTGGGAGTAGGAAAACCGCTTTTAAAGCCGGAGCAGCAAGAGCAAGTTTTGGCTTATCTTGCTGACTCAGCCTCTAGCTCTTTTGCCTCCTCTCGTGAAACTGGTAAAAGTAAAAGCAGCGCGTCGTTAGTGGATGTTCACGGTCAGGGACAAGTCGCTTCCTTGTCCTCTTCAGCAAAAACAACAACAGAGAAGAATGCAGCAGGCGACACAACGAGTTACTCCATGGAGCTCTTTACACATACCGTCCCTGGCTTAGAAAGTGAAGCAGTTAACAGTCCATGCCCATTACAAGTTGAATCTGACATGGAGTGCACTGATGCACAGCCACAGCCAGACTACTATGCTGGTCCTTTGACTCAGACCACAACATTGCCCTCGCAGGGTGCTGATCAAGAATCAGACCCTGATGAGACTATGTTGCCCCATCACGAACGCTATACCACCGACCGACACGGTGACACAGACGAAGTTGCACACGAGCTACAAGAAGAGGTAATAGATGACCCAGTTCTTGACCCCGATTGGCAGCCATTGGGGGAACAGGGTGCAGGCGGCAGCAGTTCTGAAGCGGAGGAGGAGGGGCCGCAGCAGGCATCAACATCGCAACAGGTTCCATCTGCCGGGCCCGTATCTTGCCCAAAACGCGTGGCAAAGTCAAAACCTGTTGGAGGACAGCGTGGCCATCCGGTTAAAGCTCAGTCTGCAATGCCTGAAAAGGTATCCGATGCTAGAAAGAGTGCAGTCTGGCATTTTTTTAAACAACATCCAATTGATCAGCGCAAAGTCATCTGTCAAAAATGTTCAACTACCTTAAGCAGAGGGCAGAATCTGAAAAGTCTCAATACAAGTTGCATGCATAGACATTTAACCACCATGCATTTGCAAGCTTGGACTAACTACCAAACGTCCCTTAAGGTTGTAGCACCCTCGGCCAATGAATCTAGTCATCAACGCAACATCCCTTCCGGCAGTGTAGGGCCACCATTTTCTGCACCACCTGCAGTATCTGTGCAGGTTTCTTTGCCAGGCCAAAGCAGTCAGGGTCAGGGAATCACCAGTTTCGTAGTAGGAAACACTGCATCTAGGGCACCGGCGGCAACAATACCATCTCCCACCGTCTCTCAGTCTGCCATGTCCACCAGCACCCCCGCTAGTTCCACGATCTCCAGCTCTCCAGTCCAGCTCACCCTACATGAGACTATGGTTAGAAAAAGGAAGTACTTAGCCTCGCATCCGCGTACACAGGGTTTGAACGCCCACATAGCTAGACTAATCTCGTTAGAGATGATGCCCTACCGGTTAGTTGAAAGCGAAGCTTTCAAAGCCCTGATGGACTACGCTGTACCACGCTACGAGCTACCCAGTCGACACTTTTTTTCCAGAAAAGCCATCCCAGCCCTCCACCAGCATGTTAAAGAGCGCATCGTCCATGCACTCAGGCAATCTGTGAGCACAAAGGTGCACCTGACAACAGATGCATGGACCAGTAGGCATGGCCAGGGACGTTACGTGTCCATCACGGCACACTGGGTAAATGTGGTGGATGCAGGGTCCACAGGGGACAGCAAGTTTGGGACAGTTCTGCCTAGCCCACGGTCTAGGAAACAGTTGGCTGTAGCCGTTCGCACCGCCTCCTCCTCCTCCTCGCCCTCCTGCAGAAGCGAGACCTCGTCCACAGACCGCAGTCGCACAACCACTCCATCCGCAGCTGCCACTGTTGCACACCAGGTCTCCCATTATGGGGCAGCTACTGGCAAACGTCAGCAGGCTGTATTGGCTATGAAGTGTTTGGGCGACAACAGACACACCGCTGAAGTTCTGTCCGAGTTCTTGCAGCAAGAAACGCAGTCGTGGCTGGGCACTGTAGATCTTGAGGCAGGCAAGGTAGTGAGTGATAACGGAAGGAATTTCATGGCTGCCATCTCCCTTTCCCAACTGAAACACATTCCTTGCCTGGCTCACACCTTAAACCTGGTGGTGCAGTGCTTCCTGAAAAGTTATCCGGGGTTATCCGACCTGCTCCTCAAAGTGCGTGGACTTTGCTCACATATCCGCCGTTCGCCCGTACACTCCAGCCGTATGCAGACCTATCAGCGTTCTTTGAACCTTCCCCAGCATCGCCTAATCATAGACGTTGCAACAAGGTGGAACTCAACACTGCACATGCTTCAGAGACTGTGTGAACAGAGGCGGGCTGTTATGTTTTTGTGGGAGGATACACATACACGGGCAGGCAGTAGGATGGCAGACATGGAGTTGTCAGGTGTGCATTGGTCGAAGATTCAAGACATGTGTCAAGTCCTTCAGTGTTTTGAGGAATGCACACGGCTGGTTAGTGCAGACAACGCCATAATAAGCATGAGCATCCCCCTAATGCGTCTGCTGATGCAAAGTTTGACGCACATAAAGGATCAGGCGTCTGCAGCTGAGGAAGAGGAAAGCCTTGATGACAGTCAGCCATTGTCTGGCCAGGGCAGTGTACAGGACGAGGTAGCGGGCGAACAGGAGGAGGAGGACGAGGAGGATGATGGGGATGATTATATTTTTAATGAGGAAGCTTTTCCGGGGCCAGTGGAAATTGTTGGCGCGGCAAGGCCGGGTTCTGGTTTTTGGAGGGACACAAGTGACGTGGATTTGCCTGAAACTGCCCCTCAACCAAGCACAACCACAGATTTGAGAACTGGAACTTTGGGCCACATGGCGGATTATGCCTTGCGTATCCTCAAAAGGGACACACGCATAACAAAAATGATGAACGATGACGATTACTGGTTGGCCTGCCTCCTTGATCCTCGCTATAAAGGCAAATTGCAAAATATAATGCCACATGAGAACTTGGAACTAATATTAGCAACCAAACAATCAACTCTTGTTGACTGTTTGCTTCTGGCATTCCCTGCACACAGCGTCCGTGATCGTTCTAACACGAGCTGCAGGGGCCAGCAGACCAGAGGTGTTAGAGGGGCAGAAATCAGAAGTGGCGTTGGCCAGAGGGGTTTTCTGACCAGGTTGTGGAGTGATTTTGCTATGACCGCAGACAGGACAGGTACTGCAGCATCAATTTAAAGTGACAGGAGACAACATTTGTCCAGTATGGTTACTAACTATTTTTCATCCCTTATCGACGTTCTCCCTCAACCGTCATTCCCATTTGATTACTGGGCATCAAAATTAGACACCTGGCCAGAATTGGCAGAATATGCATTGCAGGAGCTTGCTTGCCCGGCAGCTAGTGTCCTATCAGAAAGAGTATTCAGTGCTGCAGGTTCAATACTAACAGAAAAAAGGACTCCTCTGGCTACCCAAAATGTAGATGATCTAACCTTCATTAAAATGAACCACAACTGGATTTCGAAATCTTTTGCCCCACCTTGCCCGGCTGACACCTAGCTTTCCTATGTAAAGGTCTTGCCTGTGGACTATTCTGAACGACTTTTCCAATCTCGTAATTTGCAGCACCTGATTGTCCAGCATCCGACATGTTAACACCTCCCTAAATGGCCAAAGTCCCCACACGGGGCCGTGGTATCGCCACTTGGCGCCAGCACCCGTGAGAGTACTGTTTGTCTGAGGAGGTGGGTGTGCCCGCTTTTGGTCGACGGCACTGCCACTAGGTCCCTCATAGTACAATAAATTGTCTGGCGGTGGTCGTGCGCACCCAACGTCAGACACACCGTTGTAATATGAGGGGCCCTGGGCCTGTACCGCCGGCCACAAGACAGTCCCCCCCCCAGCTCAAACAGTGCTCTACCACTTGCAAAATTTTCTCTCACAGCTCCACCAATGATTAGTCTATGCGCTGACATCCTTCAATGCCTGGCACTGTCAATACCATTGTATTGACATTTTTCTTATGTTAGGCCTTCGAAGCCTGTCTGCGGTCACTCCTTCCACTAGGCCTCCACTGACCTGTCTACTGCTGCCCGTGTTCCCCTGGAACCAATTTTAAATTGCCTACAGCCCAATTTTTGTTATGTTAGGCCTTCGAAGCCTGTCTGCGGCCCGTTCTTTCCACTACTACTACACTGAGCTGGCTACTGCCGCCCGTGTTCCCCTGGAACCAATTTAACATTGCCGACAGCAAGCCCAATTTATTATGTTAGGCCTTCGAAGCCTGTCTGCGGTCCCTCCTTCCACTAGGCCTCCACTGACCTGTCTACTGCTGTCCGTGTTCCCCTGGAACCAATTGTAAATTGCCTACATCCCAATTTTTGTTATGTTAGGCCTTCGAAGCCTGTCTGCGGCCCGTTCTTTCCACTACTACTACACTGACCAGGCCACTGCTGCCCGTGTTCCCCTGGAACCAATTTTAAATTGCCTACAGCCAGCCCAATTTATTATGTTAGGCCTTCAAAGCCTGTCTGCGGTCCCTCCTTCCACTAGGCCTCCACTGACCTGTCTACTGCTGCCCGTGTACCCCTTGAACCAACATCAGAAAATATAAAAATAAGTATTTTGCTTATAAAAAAGAAAATACTGGAGAGATATCAAATGCAGACATTTTAACATTAAAAACAAACACATACAACAAAAATCTGGTACAGTACTAAAATTGGCCACCAGCTACAATAACTTTCTCCTGCAAGTAGTTAACTGAAAGTTTTTTTCAATTTAAAACACAGATATGGCATCCACCGAGTGTTGTCCTGTCGCGTCTTCTTTATATTATTGCCAAGAAGATGCAAAACAATGAAAATAATAAAATCATTATTTACCAAAAAAATAGAGTAAGTCAAAACCACATTGCAAATAAACATTCATTACAAATAAAGAAGCAGGGCGCGTCCGAGGGTGAGTATATACCTAATAAGAATATAATCACCCTCGGACGCGCCCTGCTTCTTTCCGACAGCCTTCCTTCCTAAGAATCAGCCCTTCCGTGGTGTAGAGAGAGGGTGTGTTACACTCCAAGGTGTTCCCCAGGTTGCCTTTCCTGAGCTTCGATCTTCATGCTCTCGTTTAGTAGTTGTCGGAAAGTAGGCTGCATTAGGCCTACAAATTGGGTATGGGGTGGAGAGAGATGGTGTGTTACACTCCAAGGTGTTCCCCAGGTTTCCTTGCCATTGCTTCGGTCTTCCGACTCTCGTTTAGTAGTTGTAGAAAACTACACTGCATTAGGCCTACAAAATGGGTATCGGGTGGAGAGAGATGGTGTGTTACACTCCAAGGTGTTCCCCAGGTTTCCTTGCCATTGCTTCGGTCTTCTGACTCTCGTTTAGTAGTTGTAGAAAACTACACTGCATTAGGCCTACAAAATGGGTATCGGGTGGAGAGAGATGGTGTGTTACACTCCAAGGTGTTCCCCAGGTTTCCTTGCCATTGCTTCGGTCTTCCGACTCTCGTTTAGTAGTTGTAGAAAACTACACTGCATTAGGCCTACAAAATGGGTATCGGGTGGAGAGAGATGGTGTGTTACACTCCAAGGTGTTCCCCAGGTTTCCTTGCCATTGCTTCGGTCTTCCGACTCTCGTGTAGTAGTTGTAGAAAACTACACTGCATTAGGCCTACAAATTGGGTATCGGGTGGAGAGAGATGGTGTGTTACACTCCAAGGTGTTCCCCAGGTTTCCTTGCCATTGCTTCGGTCTTCCGACTCTCGTTTAGTAGTTGTAGAAAACTACACTGCATTAGGCCTACAAAATGGGTATCGGGTGGAGAGAGATGGTGTGTTACACTCCAAGGTGTTCCCCAGGTTTCCTTGCCATTGCTTCGGTCTTCCGACTCTCGTTTAGTAGTTGTAGAAAACTACACTGCATTAGGCCTACAAAATGGGTATCGGGTGGAGAGAGATGGTGTGTTACACTCCAAGGTGTTCCCCAGGTTTCCTTGCCATTGCTTCGGTCTTCCGACTCTCGTTCAGTAGTTGTAGAAAACTACACTGCATTAGGCCTACAAAATGGGTATCGGGTGGAGAGAGATGGTGTGTTACACTCCAAGGTGTTCTCCAGGTTGCCTTTCCAGAGCTTCGATCTTAATGCTCTCATTTAGTAGTTGTTGGAAACTACGCTGCATTAGGCCTCCAAATTGGCTATGGGGTGGAGAGAGATGGTGTGTTACACTCCAAGGTGTTCTCCAGGTTTCCTCGCCATTGCTTCGATCTTCCGACTCTCGTTTAGTAGTTGTAGAAAACTACACTGCATTAGGCCTACAAAATGGGTATCGGGTGGAGAGAGATGGTGTGTTACACTCCAAGGTGTTTCCCAGGTTTCCTTGCCATTGCTTCGGTCTTCCGACTCTCGTTTAGTAGTTGTAGAAAACTACACTGCATTAGGCCTACAAAATGGGTATGGGGTGGAGAGAGATGGTGTGTTCCACTCCAAGGTGTTCTCCAGGTTGCCTTTCCTGAGCTTCTATCTTCAGGCTCTCGTTAAATTGTGGTTAAATGGAACAACTGCATTTGGCGTACTAGTTGGTTTGGGGCCTACTAACAGTGTCTGCCGCTCCTTGCTGTTCTCCTTGTTTCCTGTCCTGAAATTCCGTTTTCAGGCGCTCGTTAAGTAGTTGTTAATGTTAGACTGCATTTGGCCTACTAGTTGGGTTGGGGCCTACTATCGGTGTCTGCCACTCCTTGCTGTTCTCCTCCACTGAACAAAGCTGTGCCGCCTGTTTACTACGGTTGCCAATTTTGAACTGCATTTCGACTACTTACTGATTTGGGCCTACTCTCTGTGTCAGCCTCTCATTCCAGTTGTCCTCCACTGCAATGCCCCCTGGTTATTCCTGTGTTACCAATTTTGAACTGCATTTAGCCAACTTTATTCTTTGGGCCTATATCTGTGTTTCCTCCTCATCCTGCCCATTGCCCAGCCAGTGATAGATGAGTCTGCTGGTACATTGACCCATAACGCAACATTCCCCGTGCACGCTACACAACAACATTGTGACCCTGCTGAAAGTCAGGTTGCTCTTCCCGCATACCATACCACCTTACACGGGGACAAAGAGGAAGGTGCAGATGAAAGTGCAGGTTCCTTCATCAGGTGGGGGGAGGAATACTAGTTGGCGACGTCACTGGCACAGGGCCTCTCATAGTACGCAAAAGTGTTGCTGCCGGTGGGAGGCGCCCCCGCCGTGCAAACACACCGCTGTACTTTGAGGGGCCCTGTGCCAGTGCCAATGCCAACGAGTGGGCCCCCCCTGCTTGCTCAGGTTCACAGCACTTGCAAAGTTGAAATACTTACCTCTCCCTGCCCCACTGCCGTGACGTGGTCCAGATTTCCTGGGCCCACTAATTACTTGAACCAGCCCTACCCACCACAACTTTAGCCAAATGACCCCCAATTTCAAATGCCTTCCAATTATTATAAGGTAAATTACGCTTGACAAGCTTCATTAAGAAGAATGGATGGTTTTGACATTAAAATGGGCACTCTAGGTGTTTTCCTGGCCCCCACTCACTGCCGACTATGCTGCCCCATTGACTTGCATTGGGTTTCGTGTTTCGGTCGATCCCGACTTTACGTCATAATCGGCCGATTTCACTCGACCCGACTTTTGAGATAGTCGGGTTTCGCGAAACCCGGCTCGACTCTAAAAAGGTCAAGGTCGCTCAACTCTAATGTAACATGTTCCACTTATGGAGATGGTTTATTAATAACGTATGTTCGATATCAGGAACCTGTGACGTTGGTATTCAAGACTACTGGTTTTCCCCTACTACTAATTGTGTATTGAATAAAATAAAGAGATATTCATTATGATGCGAACAACTAATATACTTACAGTGGCTACGGAAAGTATTCAGACCCCCTTTAAATTTTTCACACTTTGTTTCATTGCAGCTATATGGTAAATTTAAAAAAGCTTTTTTTTCTCATTAATATACACTCTGCACCCCATCTTGACTGAAAAAAACAGAAATGTAGTAACTTTTGCAAATTTATTAAAAAAGAAAAACTGAAATATCACATGGTCATACGTATTCAGACCCTTTGCTCAGACACTCATATTTAAGTCACATGCTGTCCATTTCCTTGTGATATTCCTTGAGATGGTTCTACTCCTTCATTGGAGTCCATCTGTGTTTAATTAGACTGATATGACTTGATTTGGAAAGGCACACACCTGTCTATATAAAACCTCACAGCTCACAGTGCATGTCAGACCAAATAAGAATCATGAGGTCAAAGGAACTGGCTAAGGAGCTGAGAGACAGAATTGTGACAAGGCACAAATCTGGCCAAGGTTACAACAGTGGCCTCCATAATCCTTAAATGGAAGAAGTTTTGGACCACCAAAAGTCTTCCTAGACCTGGCCATCCAGTCAAACTGAGCAATCATGGGAGGAGAGCCTTGGTGAGAGAGGTAAAGAAGAACCCCAAGATGACTGTGGCTGAGCTCCCAGTAGGGAGATGGGAGAAAGATCCTCAAAGTCAACTATGACTGCAGCCCTCACCAGTCGAGCCTTTATAGTAAAGTGGCCCGACAGAAGCCTCTCCTCAGTGCAAGACATATGAAAGACCGCATAGAGTGTGTTAAAAACACATGAAGGACTCCCAGACTATGAGAAATAAGATTCTCTGGTCTGATGAGATAAAGATAGACCTTTTTGGTGATAATTCTAAGCAGTATGTGTGGAGAAAACCAGGCACTGCTCAACACCTGCCCAATACACTCCCAAGAGTGAAACATGGTGGTGGCAGCATCATGCTATGGGGGTGTTTTTCAGCTGCAGGCACAGGATGACTGGTTGTCATTGAAGAAACAGGAATGCGGCCATGTACAGAGATATCCTGGATGAAAACCTCATCCAGAGTGCTCTGGATCTCAGACTTTGCCGAAGATTCAACTTCTAACAAGACAATGACCCTAAGCACACAGCTAAAATAACAACTGGAGAGGATCTGCAAGGTAGAGGATTACCAAAACCAGGTGTGAAAAACTTGTTGCATCATTTCCAAGAAGACTCATGGCTGTTCTAGCTCAAAAGGGTGCTTATACTCAATACTGAGCAAAGGGTCTGAATACTTATGACCATGTGATATTTCATTTTTTCATTTTAATAAATTTGCAAATATGTCTGCATTTCTGTTTTTTCAGTCAAGATGGGGTGCAGAGTGTACATTAATGTGAAAAAAAATTTTTTTTTTAAATTTACCAAATGGCTGCAATGAAACAAAGAGTGAAAAATTTAAAGGAGTCTGAATGCTTTCCGTACCCATTGTATATATAGATGGCTTGTCTGGACGGCCACCATTCAGTGTCCCATCCCCTGATGACGCCTCCAATGTGGTGACATGTTGGGGGGGAGTAGTGTGCTACCTGTCTATGTCCTACCAGATAATGGTTGGCACTCCGGGGTGCTACCTATCACGTATAAGAAAGAGATCAGTGAGCGCTTAAATTCAAACAAATGTAGGCAGATTAGGGACATATTTTATACCCTTTAGTTAATTTTTAGTACTGCTAATAATAAAAGTTAAATTTTAGGCTTCCTAGTGAGGGTTTATTTGGGGTTCTCCTCAGTTTGGTAATACAAATTCAAAATGTTTGAATTTGTGTTAAACCTAGGACTTCAGGAAATTCGACTCAAAATCAATCCTCTGCTTATCTCTACTACTGATATTTAATGTGTCTTGCTTACTATATCTTTTTAAAGGTTAGAGCTGAAATTTTATGGTACAAAGCTTTAAATTCCCTACATGCAGTAGACATAGATTGAGGAGATGCCATGTTGGTCACCTACAATTGCCACTAAGGGAAGCGTAAAAGAATCTATCAGCAGGATTTATCAATATAAAGTAAAGATATGGCCATATTGGCACTGTTATGCTAATTAAATTGATATCTTTGGTGAAGGAATTAGATCTCTGGTATTTGTTTGTTAAACAGGGTCTAAATTTTTCTTCTAATGATATATCTGTGCATCAGGGAAGGACTAGTGGTTGGGTCTTCTTCTACTCCTCTGTCAAACCGCCAGTCTCCTGTGCTGCTATGACAGGTCACTAATTATTAAGTGACCTGCCTCCTTGTTTAAATTCCACGCTACCACTGCCATCATTTGGGTGGGTGGTGCGTGCGCAGTGTGAGTCCATTGCTGGTTTTCAGGTCTTCAATAAAATGACACTGGAAGTGGAGCATGTGCAGATTGATCACCATGGAATCACACTGCATAAGCACCGCTCACCACAATGACGGCACTGCTGAATTTTTAATAGGAGGCAGGTCACTCCTGTCAAAGCAAGACAGAAGACTGGCTGTACTGTAGAGCGGAGAAGCGGAAGATGACCCTACCCCAGTGGTATCAGTTTAAGTAGTATAACAGCACCATTTTGGTAATAACTTTACTTTATATTGCTAAATCCTGCTGACAGGTTCTCTCTCAACTGTTCGTACACTTTACAATGGTTTTCTATTTTGTATGTCCTCAGCTTTCTGTTGAGCATACATAGATTTATGCACGTGCTCCTGCAGGAGCTGAGCTTCTGCCTCCTGAAGTAAGTGCTTTAGAACAGTGTTTTGCGCTGTAGGTCAGAATCTCCAGGACTCAGACCACCACTGGTCTGCAATACATTTAAGGACATACAGTGTGTAAAAAAGGCTGTAAAGTGTGCTTTAAGGTTAAGGTTAATGCAATTTTTCACCTGCATTTTACAGTACCAGCAAAGTCTATGAGTGTTCAGAAGTCTCATACACACATTGAGCTTTTTTATCATCAGAATTTTGTGCTTTGCATGTTTTTTTGCATAATGGAGCATGTCATTTCTTTCAGCTTTTTTTTCAGCGTTTTTCACAAATTGAAATGAATGGGTGGTGAAAAACACTGAAAAAAGCACCAAAAACGCAAGTATCAGGTTTTGCTGCATTTTTTGTGCCAAAACTTGATTTTATAGAATAGGATTTTTTTTTTTAACTAAACTTTATCAGCATGCACAAGAGACAACTCTAGCATGCCAAAACTCAGCAAAAAATGCTCAAAAATGCAGCAAAAAACGCCTAGTGTGAACGTGCCCTTAATGAAATCGTTATGCGTGAAGGTACCTTTAGAGTTTGAGCCGAGGGTGATTTGCATATAGCATCTGATTCTTTCGCATGACAGCATCATCGGCTGCTACTCGCCAGTGTGAGCGAGTCCTTACTTGTATTGCTTGTGTGCAGATATTCTAACTTGTCTGGATTTTGACCTGTCACTGATCCTAGTAAACACTGCTCCAAGTAGGTTAAGGTGTTTCCTCCACTATGAGCTATGAGGAAATACTTCACTATATAAATGCAGCGGAAAATCCCATTTTACATATTTGCATTTTACTGCTTGCTTCAGATAACATTAACTAACACATTGTAATTTTGCAAAGTCTCTGAAACCTTTGAGGAAGCTTACGTGAACATTGAAGTTTTTAGGGTAGGCCAATCGGACAGCACTCTGACAGAGGAAATAGGAATGAATACAACATTTTTGGTTGTATAAGAGTAATCTATGGCCATCTGAAAAATATATTATTAGCTTTGGCACACCCTAACATTTCTTTGGGTTAGGACCAAGTATAACAAAATAACATCATCGCATATATTCATATATTCGCTATTTTTCTCTCTGGAAAAAGTTAAACCAATGTGATTTAAATACATATTATCAGCTTAGAGAGGACCTGTCACGTGAAAAAATGCTATTAACCTGCAGATATGGGGTTAATCTGCAGGTAAATAGCCCGACACCCATACTTTGAGCCCTGCTGCCAGTAGGAAATTAACTCTATTACTCCTGACAGCGTTGGTGTTTCAGTTACCCCTCTGTGTATAGAGTGCGACGGCCGTAGTCGTGACCCCGGCACTGACTTACAGCAGACACTAATGGTACCTGGGCTGTCCTTGCGGGAATGATGAAACCTTGATTGCGTAAAATTAAGGTTTTTATTCAACCGATGCATTTCAGTGCCATTTCAGTGCACTTTTTTCAAGGTAGAAAAACAAATCATGAGACTGCAACTGCAGAATCGAAGGCTCTTATAAGTTTTGTGCCCCCACACAACACCCCCAGATGATCACATTAAAATTTTATAGCACAATCATACGACCTATGCATGGGAAGAAATTCACAATCAGTTTTGGAAAACACATCCTCAAAATTCTGAATAAAATCTAGAAGAAGATATCTCCTAGATGCCAGGGATTTACTCGAGTATAAGCCGACCCGAGTATAAGCCGACCCCCCTAATTTTGCTACAAAAAACTGGGAAAACTTATTGACTCGAGTATAAGCCTAGGGTGGAAAATGCAGCAGCTACCGGTAAATGTCAAAAATAAAAATAGATATCAATAAAAGTAATATTAATTGAGACATCAGTAGGTTAAGTGTTTTTGAATATCCATATTGAATCAGGATCCCCATATAATGCTCCATACAGTTCATGATGGGCCCCATACAATGCTCCATAAAAAAAGCCCCATATAATGCTCCCTACAGTTTATGATGGGCCCCATAAGATGCTCCATATTAAAATATGCCCATATAATGCTGCACAAATGCTGATTATGACCCCATAAGATGCTCCATACAGATATTTGGCCCATATAATGCTGCACAAATGCTGATTATGGCCCCATAAGATGCTCCATAGACTATTATGCCCCATATAATGTTGCACACATGCTGATTATGGCCCCATAAGATGCTCCATATAAAAATGTGCCACATATAATGCTCCATACAGTTCATTATGGCCCCATAAGATGCTCCACATAACAATGTGCCACCTGTAATGCTCCATGCAGTTCATTATGACCCCATAGATGCTCCATATAACAATGTGCCACATATAATGCTCCATAAAGTTCATTATGGCCCCAAACCATGCTCCATATAACAATGTGCCCCATATAATGCGCCATGCAGTTCATTATGGCCCCATAAGATGCTCCATATAACAATGTGCCACATATAATGCTCCATACAGTTTATTATGGCCCCATAAGATGCTCCATATAACAATGTGCCACAGCTGCTGCAATAAAAAAAAATGACATACTCACCTCTCGTTGCTGCCCGCTGCTCCTTAGCATCCCGTCTCTCCGCAGTGACTGTTCAGGCAGAGGGTGGCATGCACACTAATACGTCATTGCACCCTCTGACCTGAACAGTCACTGCAAAGGACGCGGAAGATGGGGCGGCAGTGGAATGAGGAAAGGTGAATATGAAATAGTCACCTGCTCCCGGCGCGGTCCCTGGCAGCTTCTCCCAGACAGATGGTCTCCGGGAGCCGGCAGCTTCTTCCTCTGTTCAGCGGTCACTGGTACCGCTCATTACAGTAATGAATATGCGGCTCCACCCCTATGGGAGTGGAGTCCATATTCAATACTTTAATGAGCGGTACCAGGTGACCGCTGAACAGGGGAAGAAGCTACCGGCGCCGGAGACCATGGGACATGCAGGGACCGTGTCAGGAGTGCCAGGAGCAGGTGAGTATGTGACTGTTGTCGCTCGCCCTCACCCGCCGACCATGACTCAAGTATAAACCAAGAGGGGCACTTTCAGCCCATTTTTTTGGGCAGAAAATCTTGGCTTATACTCGAGTGTACTAAAAACATGAATTAACCTCACAATTCTCCCAATTGATAGTAGTATTGTGTTTCATAAACCAGAGCATACCCAACAGAACCCTAGCTGGTAATGAAGGAAACACCATGAATGAGATAGATTCTATTTGTAATGCTCCCATTCTCATGCACACTGTCATGCCCTCAGCTGCAGGCCCGGTCTCTGCTGCGAAGGGAGAACGGCACCTTTCACACAGCTCCACTGGTACTACTCACCCTGTCTGTGGTTCCAGACAATCAGCGGCTCCTTTCTCTGCTAAGAACCTGCATCCTCTTGGCAGGTCTCCTGGAAATGCTCTTAGGAGGCGCGCCCCACTTCCTGCACATACTTAAAACAGCAGAGCACCTGTTCTCTATTAGGGCTCTCTGTGCTATGATGCTCTGTGCATAAAAGACATCCTCCCCTTATGGGAGGTGCCTGGGCAATGTGTTCATTCTGTTGTTCGTGGCCTTCTGCTCAGGCCACACTCTGCTGTGCTCTGCAAACTGAAGTTTATTACTTTCGGTTTTCTAATTCCTCTGTCTCCTCAGAATCCTCCGCTGGCAGTTCCCTATTCTGGATCCTTCTGGACTCTCCGGTTTCCACTCCAGGGTGACTAAGCTGCTCCTCTCGGAAAAATCCAGATATTGCTGCCGGCTGGATCAGCCTTTCCGGGACTACACAGAGCTTCCAGGATTCTCTCCACTGACATAACCTGTGACGGGGAAATCCCTGTATAGGGGTACATCTTGCCCGGTGCTCCACTACGTGGTTCAGTGTTGTGGTCCAGAGGGTTCTTCTCTCAGGCATCTCTTTTTGTTTGTTAAAGCTTCCTTTAAATAAATACCTTTGCTTTTTGGAAGCTCATTCTCCTGTCTCTTGTGTACCGGGTATAAAACTACCACTGCTCCATCAATGGTCTAGTGAGTCCACTATACTTTCCCACACCCTGTGGGCGTAACACACACTTTCTCAATCTTAAGGCTATGTGCACACTAATCGGAATTGCCGTGAAAATTTCGCAACTCCCTGCCGCGGGAAATACGCATGCGGAGTTGGTATGCGTATTCCCGCTAAGCACTAGGGTTTTGCAAGCGTAATTAGCTTGCAGAATGCTAGCATTTCCAAGCAATCTGTAGCATCACTTGGAAAACTGATTGACAGGCTGGTCACACTTGTCAAACATAGTGTTTGACAAGTGTGACCAACTTTTTACTATTGATGCTGCCTATGCAGCATCAATAGTAAAAAATAGAATGTTAAAAATTATTTTTTTTAAAATCAGGCAGCCCCGCAGCCTTCCCGATCCTCACGATGCTCCCAACAACTCCTGTTCCCAGCGATGCCTTGCAACAATGACCCCAGATGATGTAGCATCATGCAACACCGCTACGTCATCAGCCCACTGCTGCCAAGAAAAGGCGCATCTAATAGATGTGCCAATTCTGATGGTTTGCAAGGTTGACAAGTGGATTAATATTTTTTGGGTTAATATCAGCTGTGTTAAATCCCTCACCTGTGTGAAGTGAAGATAAGCCATACTATCTGACACCGTAATCCATGTCTGCGATATTTGGTTTTCAGCCTGAACAGTGGCTTGATGCAACCGTTGAGGATGAAAACCATGGGAGAATGAGATGCTGCGGGTGCAGCTTCAGTGACTAGCAGTGACATCATCAAGGTTACTGCATGTCGCTGAAGGTGCGTTACCAAGCTCACTTCACTTTGAGCAGGACAATGAACTGGGGCGACCTCAATGAGATCACCGTGAGCACCGTGAGAATTTTCTTTGGAGTGTTAAATAATTTTAAAAAATGGCATGGGGACCCTTTTATTCTTGACCAGCCATGATAAAGCTGACAGCTGAGAGTTTCAGCCAGCAGCTGTCAGTTTTGCCTGCATGGTTGGAGTAAGAAGGATCAGGGTGAAGATTTAGTGATCCAGACTTTAGGCTGGTGTGACTGGACCGTGAGGAAGACGATGTGGTACTGCCAAGCCTGTTGGAACTATTATCTGCTAGCCAACAGACCAAATCTTTTCACTGCTCTGGCTTCAGAAGTGGTGTACTGTGCCTCCCTGCAAAGTGGAAAAGGAACTGGTGTCGACATCTGATTGCCCAGGCAATGCAGCATCGCCCCACTCCTGCCGCCAGTCTCCTGAAGCAGCGATCCTGCGTCCTGTGACCCCACTTCACAGCCACTGACCTCCTCGGTAAGCTACAGTTAAAATGGACTGTAAAACGCTCGGCCATTTTATTTTAAAAAATTTCTATTTTTTATTATTTTAAGGGGCATGAACAAGTAGCCATATATATATAACTCCCATTGTCTTACAGTTTGCATAATCCCTCATATAAAAGATCTTTGATGCAGATGTACCACTTAAGTTTTTACTCAGCTTAATCTAAAAGTTCCACATATTTTTCGATCCAGCCATGTACCTGATTGTATTTGTCTCTGGTAAAAACTGGATACTAGGTGATCACGAACGGATTGACCTTTGCGATATATAATGTCTGGATTTGATAAAATATAATCCCTTCCGCTTGGAAGATGCCCCAGTGTTTTTTAATTACTCCATGTAATGTATATGGTTGGCCTGATTGTCATACGTTCAAATAATCCTAGGTACATCGATCAGGTTCTCTTTTTTTTTTTAAATGTAATGACTTGATCCAATGCATTACGGAAAGCTGAATCCAAAATGTCTTTGAGAAACCCACTCTGTAGGAATCTATCTCTGATGTCCCAGACCTGTACCTGAAAATCAACCATATGGGTACAATTTCTCCTGCTCCACATAAATTGCCCTTTATTCTCTTTTTAAGTGGACCAAGGTGATGCCATCTCAAAAATGACTATTAGTCTCAGTAAGTTTACATGTGTTATATGTTCTTGTAATTAAGTATCCCTGTCTACCTCTGCTAATGATGAGATTTAAGAATGGTATTTCCTTATACTGACTTTCTCATGCGAGTCTCATACGAATACCATTGTCATTAAGACAGTCAACAAATAATTTGAACTCACCGACAATCAAGACCTGCACCAAAGCAAGAATACATCATCAATGAATCTAGCCCATAAGAGGATGTTGGCACTAGACCAGGTGTCTTCTTGAAACACAGAGGTCTCTTTATGACATCAGCTCAGGGGGCAAAAAATAAGCTGTCACAACGCCCCGTATCATGAAAAATGAAAATGTTACAATTTTCGTAAAATAGCGACACAAGCAAACATTTTTTTTTCAACATTTCTCAATTTTTTCACCACTTAAATAAAAAAAACCTATACGTTTGGTATCTGCATAATCACACTGACCTGGAGAATCATATTGCCAGGTCAGTTCAGAATAGTGACCATGATAAATAAAAAAAACAAAAGAACAATTGTAGAATTGCATTTTGTTTGCAATTTGATGGGAGTGCTCTACCACCTCCCTGCCCCTGACTTGTAGTTGACTAACAGCTTTATCAGAAGAGGAAGCTTTGACAGCCAGAAAAGCATATTCAGTTAAGAAATTAATAAGCATAGAATGTTTGATATATTTAAGTTAAAGGATGAAGAATTAATCTTAAGGTAATATAAGAATAAAACAGTTGGAGATCTGTACGTGAATAAATTGCCATATTAAGGAAAGCCACTGTAGTAATATTTTCATTATTTTTTTCCACCCCGGACATAAAAAGGGTTAATTTTTCAAATCCTGCTTTTTTTACACCGATAATTTATATTATGGGCGGCCTTTATCTGGCCCGTACATGCCGCTACAGTATTTATTAAATGTCTCCTACTTCTAAACAGAATATACTTTGGACAATGCGGAGCGTCATTCCTTTATAGGTTAAACAATGCAACTACTAAAGCAAATATGCCGTTCCCTTATTTATCACGCTACAAACAATGTGTTACAAGCCCAACAGGCGCTAACAGAATTGTTTTTCTATTTGCAGAGGACTGAATTTTAATCTTTCAGCAGGAACCAGAGTAGCCAGCTTCAGGAATAAATTAATGATTCATGCTTGATTTGACAGAACAATATGTAATCTAATTGGATGGAACCGACGCATAGGAGTTCCTTCACTCTATTTGTCTAGTTAATAGTTTAACTTAATCTGATTTTCCTTTCGGTTGATGACCTTTTCATTGCGGGTAATTTTAAGAAAGGAATATATGGAGTTAGTACGCTGTTGAGTCAACATACATCTACCAGGTTACTAGGCAACCGCGCTCCTTAGATTTACCACTGCATAATTCTGCAAATACGCGGCTGTCACTCTGATCTGTGAGAACTTGATCTCTTCTTGTAAAGTCTAGCTTGCAGCTTAAGAGACAACTTCTTGATACATGCGGAAGTAGTTAAAGAGAATACGTGCCATACAGCTGTGCAATATTTGGATGACGAGCGAGCTCTGCCTTCTTTATTATTAGTATTAAGTATTATGAATCTGATTCCTGCTATGTTCTATATGTCGCAGCACCATGGAAACTGCCCTGGATATGTAATCCGGAATGTAAAAAATATGTAAAAAAAAAAAGGAAATAAAAAGTACAATAGACCATCAAAATGTACAACTTATCAAAACCTCAATGGAGCAACACAATGGTGAAAAAGGAAAGTCGACAACTCCACAATATAGTCAAGATTTCGGGTTCGTTCAGTATTAGGCTAGGTTCGCACATTGAGTTTTTCGCTCTGTTTTTTCATGCAAATTAAAAGCTGGGGTGAAATTTCAGAAATCTCATGCAGATGCTTGTTTTTTCTTTTCCTAACTGAATTGGAAAACTGCAGCTTGTCACTTCTTTCATGTTTTTGCAGTATTTTTTTTACCTATAGAAAGCAATGAGTAAGTGCAAAAAAGCAGCAAGAAAACGTTGCCATCAGTTTTTGTAGTGTCCTTCGTGAAAGAAAGCAGGTTCAGCAGGGTGTGAAACCTATTTATTTTTGTAATTTTCCAAAGTTTAAAAGGAACGTGTCACTACAAAAAACGCTTTTAACCTGCAGATCTAGCAGGTTAATAACGGCATTAACCTCCCCGCACCAACAAAAAAGAACTTTATTCCCCCCACAGTGTTCCGGTTTCAGTCACAGGTGTCCAGTTTCAGTCATAAGTGGGGTGCTGGTGTGGGTTCAGTCACCGCCCTGAGTATAGCTAACGGTGGCTGTTACCCCCAGTCCGACCGACACTGAATAAAATAAAATAAGAAATACACAGCTTATTGTCAGAACTTGAGACAGGGATACAAGACTTCCACATTAGACTGATTTGTCAAAAAGCTGATTTTGGTGGTCAACTTTGAGCCTTCCTTACCTTGGCTTTGTCTTTGAGCACTGAACACTGAACTGACCTAATACTTCTGGGCACTCCAGGGAAGTTGTAGTTCTGGAATATGACAACACAGCAATTTCAAGAGCGCTCCATGCCACTTTTAACAATTTTGGACTTTTCGCATTCAGCTAAATTTATTTTTTGAGCCCATTTTGCCTAAGGAAAACAAGCTGACTAATATGTCTGCCCACCTTGATGAAGGGTGTTGATATCTCTAGGCCGCACTCCCCTCATTACGCAAGTGCACATCAACTGATCAGGTTCATCCAATAAGCATTGACGTTTACACAGCTTGGAGTTGAAAAAATTGCGTAAAAAAATGATGATATGCCTAATAATTGTGCACACAATGTAGTAGCAATACAATGTTCCCATGTAGGAATCTGTGCTGTAGATGCTTGCTATGCCTCTGCACTGAGACTCCGGAAAATTGGTGTTTCAGATTTGATTGGCTGTAAATTCTTAGTTCTAATGATGGTGAGATCCTGCACAGATCTAACTACTTCAAACCCAATGCAGTGATAGGAAGGTGTGTTAGAAATCAGTCCAAATGTCATATAAAGTTTGAACCTAAAGCCATATTTTAATATTCACTATGTGGCCCCATATAGAGACAACAATTCATACGTTAGCACTAAATAGAAACCCTTTTTCATGACATTTTGTTCTGTTTTTAACTCTGAACCTTGTTTCCATTTCTAGAACGCTGAGAGGAAAATAAGTGAAGGAGGTGAAAAGGTGGGGTATATGTCCATGTTATTCTCTATAACATGCTAAGGCTGGTTTCACATTTGCATTTAAAAACGCAGCGTTTTAAACGCAAACGCGTGTGGTGAAAAAAACGCATGTAAACGTGTTAAAACGTTTTTTAATACAAACGCGGCGTTTTGACGTGTTTACATGCGTTTTTTCCTGCGTTTGCGTTTTTAAAACGCATGATGAGAAGTGTGTGACAGCTACCCTAGCAACTTTAAACAGAAATTGCTAGGGTTAGGGTTAGGGTTAGGATCCCTAGTAACCCTAGGGATCCTAACCCTAACCCTAAGGGATTCTAACCCTAACCCTATCCCTAACCCTAGCCCTATCCCTAAGGGATCCTAACCCTAACCCTATCCCTAACCCTAACCCTAAGGGATCCTAACCCTAACCCTAACCATAACCATAGCCCTAAGGGATCCTAACCCTAACCCTATCCCTATCCCTAACCCTATCCCTAACCCTAAGGGATCCTAACCCTATCCCTAACCCTAACGGATCCTAACCCTAACCCAAACCCTAACCCTTATTAGGATCACTTAGGGTTAGGGTTTGGGGTTCGCTTATCAGTGTGTATTCTTGTGTTTATCTATTAAAACGCATGCGTTTAAAAACGCATGCAAACGCATGTGCTTAAAAACGCATGCGTTTACATAGACAGCAATGGGTTTTTTTGCCGCAAAAAAACACAGCTAGAAATTACTACATGTTGCATTTCTGCAACATAACGCATGTATAGAAAAGACGCATACGGCGGCAAAACGCGGCAAAACGCATGCAAAAAACGCATGCGTTTTAATGTTAAGTATAGGGGAAAAAAGCATGCTTTTTTGCGCTAAAACGCAGTGGCAAAAAACGCAAATGTGAAACCAGCCTTAGTCCACTACTCCTTAACATATAAAGTGAACAACAGAGATTTGCTCTGAAGCAATACAGAGTTCTATCTTTGTGCATCTTAACCAGTAAATTACTCATCTACAAAAGTATTACAGTCGTTGTTCTCTCCAAACTGAACAATCTGTAAATGATAATGTCTGCTGGGAAAATCAAGTATATTGTGCATGAGGCCATCAGGGCCGAGCCTTCATTAGGTCGTTCTTTCATAGATTTCTCTTCTGAATTGCTCAGTTTAGTGGTACGGAACAGACTGTACAGCCAGTTCCACATTATTTTGTTACCTTTTATGGCCACTGATAGATCTGTAAGAAATCATCTGTATGTATGCTACTCAAATCTCACGTTTTCAAGAGTCAAATTTCACAAATATCGTCATGTTATACTTTTTCTTGTATATGTCATGTTATGTGCCAATTACAAAATAGTGCTACAGAATAGTGCAAACATACTATTTACCTACAGAGCTGTCATTTTAGTGCTGGGGAGTGATAATGAGAAATGACTGTAAGCGCTCTGTGCAGGCCCCTATGACTGAAAGCAAGCGGCTCCTGGGAGGAGATAAGTTAATTTAATTCTGGTAGCTGTGTTTTCTTTAAGACAGTGTTTTAACACTATTTACCTGCATATTAACCCTATATCTTCAGGTAAATAGCGTTTTTGCACCACAGGTGCCATTTTGGGCAAATAGTATAGAGGACATGTCTCCTTATAATGCTGCCCTTAAAGTTGGTAGCATAATATTATTACAGATCAGCTGTACAGGAAATCTGCCAGAATAGGTCAACACAGATAGGTGCCATGAAAGCAAGCTTTCTACATGCCCGTTTTGCCATTTAAAATGGTTTCATAATTGAGAAATAGCAATTCTATTCCATTTCAACAAGTTAGCTCAAGTCAGGAAGTATATTGAGGTTTGGCTATTGTCCCTCCTATAGCCCTCATCATTTTTTGTGTTCCTGTGTGTAGCTCAGTGAGGAGCCAGCGCAGGCACAACTCCTCTCTCAGCATCGTCTACATCAGTGACATGCTGGTCACGCACCAGACCACTAATGAGTCAAGCAAAGGAACGCTAAACCTGTCATCAAGACGAGAGGGGCGGGGTTCGAAAGGCTGTGTAAGCGGCACAGGATGGTAGTCATGGTCGAGGTGCTGCACCCCACAAGTAAACCCCCAAAGTCACTTCAAACCTGAACTGATCCCTGAAAAAAAAAGTTTTGGAAATTTCCTTGAAAAAAATAAAAATTACTTCTCCATTTTTAAACCTTCTAAAATTCTAACTAAATAAAACAACATTTTACAAATTGTGCTGATGTAAGGCAGACAAGAGTGAAATGTTATTTATTAATGTTTTTTGTGTGTTATGACTATCTGGATAAAAGGGATAATCATTCAAATTGGAAAACTGAAAATTCTGTTACATTTTTGTAAAATTTCTGATATTTTTATAAATAAACCCAAAACATATCAACCTAAACTTACTATTTTCATAAAATATGATTTGTCACAAAAAAAATCTCAAAACTAATGGAATATGTTGAAGCGTTCCAGAGTTATTACCACACAAAGTGACTCATGTCAGATTTTTAAAAATTGGCCCTGTCGCTAAGGGGTTAAGGAGCTCAGCACTGTTGCCTTACAGCTCTGGTCCCCTGGGTCCAATTCTACAGACAATATCTGTATGGATTTGGTGGGTCTTTATTGTGTTTGTGTGCGTTTGCTCCAGGAACTTCGGTTTCCTCCAACACGTCAAAGACGTCCTGATAGGGAATTTAGATTGTGAGCCCATATCCAGGCATGAGTGATAACAATGTATATGTATGCAGCTGTGGAATATGTTGGGACCATATATATTATATAAATAAATACATAAGTGCCTTAACCTTCGTCAGGCTGCATAATTTTACAACGTTAACAGGCTGCAGAGGTATAATTGTACCTTCATATATATTTTGTTGAAATTTGGCCAATATATTCTGGACCAAAGCTGCAGAGATTTCACGAAATTTCAGCCCTCTACGGCTTTTCGAAAAAAAAAGTTATTGCAATTTTAAAACGGAATAGTTACAATTGTACCTACTCAGCCGGACGAAGGTTAAAGAACCACTGCAGTGTTTTTTTTAAGTTTCAGCACTGGAGTAGTGCTATTAATCTAAGTTCCCTGGCCTTAGTCTTAGGGTACGTGTCCACGTTCAGGATGGCCGGCGCCTTCTGGGGACGTGATGATGCCGGATGTGTTCATTGCACACATCCGGAATCATCGCACCCCACACATAGGGCCCTGTGTTATACTTTGTGGCGGCGCAGCGGCGCCGCAAGGTAAATGGACATGCTGCGATCTAAAAAGACGCACCGCATGTCCGGAATCGCAGGGCCGCGGGATGCGTGTTTCCACGCATAGTGGAGACGGGATTTCATTAAATCCCCTCCACTATGCTGTAACATCTGGACGCTGCGTGTTTGACGCTGCGCCTCTCTGCAGTGTCAAACACGCAGCGTTTCCTGAACGTGGAAACATACCCTTATACTTACCAGCCACCAACTTTCATGTTTATCGGCACCTCTCCGGTTGGTCTCCAGCAGTTTATGCCCAGCATTAGCGATCCAGAAGTGACAGCTCAATGTAAGTCTGTTGGAGTCAGAGCACGGTTACCGCTGTTACCTCAGACTTCTGGTCAGTCAGAAGTTGTGGTCACATTATGGCGGCATGGGACAGATGCGGCACTGAGAAGAGCTGAAGACGGCAGCTGGTGAGTATAATACTAGGGTCAGGAAACAGAGATTAGAAGCACCATTCCAGCATTGAAATAAAAAAAAACATTTGAGTCATGCTTTGTCAGTAAGAGGATTTCCAAAACCCTTTTTAGGGCATGTTTTCACAACATCTTTTAAACATTAATGTACTCGCTTATTTTAGCAAGAAGAACACGCTTCGGGAGAACACCGGCTGTGTTTTTCGTTAAGCATCTCTTCTGGCAATGGTTGGGTCCTACCTTTTTATAACTCAGTCCCATCCAAACGCAACGGCCTCTTGAACCTATCACCGGTTAAAAAGTCATTTTCTTGCTTATTTTATTCCTGCTTCTCCTCTGAATATTCAGGTTCTTTCTTTTCTTTTAATGTAGAAATGTGGACATTTTTATTTGCTGCAAATTATCGATTTAGATTTGAGTTTGTCCTCAAAGGAGAAATAATTTAGAATTATAAAATGATTATGGTTGTAAGAAAAAGATAATTTGTCATGAATTTAAAATAAAAAAAACCTGTTATCACCGTGTCCTTGCACTGTAATTACACC